>NC_079196.1:14303173-14413173 GCF_029499605.1 Hyla sarda | reverse complement strand
GAGAAGATAAATAGTACTGTGCCCACTCCATATATACTGGAGAAGATAAGTAGTACTGTGCCCCGTCCATATATACTGTAGAAGATAAGTAGTACTGTGCCCCCTCCATATATACTGGAGAAGAGTAGTACTGTGCCCCCTCCATATATACTGGAGAAGATAAGTAGTACTGTGCCCCGTCCATATATACTGGAGAAGATAAGTAGTACTGTGCCCCGTCCATATATACTGGAGAAGATAAGTAGTACTGTGCCCCCTCCATATATACTGGAGAAGAGTAGTACTGTGCCCCCTCCATATATACTGGAGAAGATAAGTAGTACTGTGCCCCCTCCATATATACTGGAGAAGATAACTAGTACTGTGCCCCCTCCATATATACTGGAGAAGATAACTAGTACTGTGCCCCCTCCATATATACTGGAGAAGATAAGTAGTACTGTGCCTCGTCCATATATACTGGAGAAGAGTAGTACTGTGCCCCCTCCATATATACTGGAGAAGATAAGTAGTACTGTGCGCCCTCCATATATATACTGGAGAAGATAAGTAGTACTGTGCTCCGTCCATATATACTGGAGAAGAGTAGTACTGTGCCCCGTCCATATATACTGGAGAAGAGTAGTACTGTGCCCCCTCCATATATACTGGAGAAGATAAGTAGTACTGTGCCCCGTCCATATATACTGGAGAAGATAAGTAGTACTGTGCCCCGTCCATATATACTGGAGAAGATAAGTAGTACTGTGCCCCGTCCATATATACTGGAGAAGAGTAGTACTGTGCCCCGTCCATATATACTGGAGAAGATAAATAGTACTGTGCCCCCGTCCATATATACTGGAGAAGATAAGTAGTACTGTGCCCCCTCCATATATACTGGAGAAGAGTAGTACTGTGCCCCCTCCATATATACTGGAGAAGAGTAGTACTGTGCCCCCTCCATATATACTGGAGAAGAGTAGTACTGTGCCCCCTCCATATATACTGGAGAAGAGTAGTACTGTGCCCCGCCCATATATACTGGAGAAGATAAGTAGTACTGTGCCCCCTCCATATATACTGGAGAAGATAAGTAGTACTGTGCCCCATCCATATATACTGGAGAAGATAAGTAGTACTGTGCCCCCTCCATATATACTGGAGAAGATAAGTAGTACTGTGCCCCGTCCATATATACTGGAGAAGAGTAGTACTGTGCCCCCTCCATATATACTGGAGAAGAGTAGTACTGTGCCCCGTCCATATATACTGGAGAAGATAAGTAGTACTGTGCCCCATCCATATATACTGGAGAAGATAAATAGTACTGTGCCCCCTCCATATATACTGGAGAAGATAAGTAGTACTGTGCCCCATCCATATATACTGGAGAAGATAAGTAGTACTGTGCCCCCTCCATATATACTGGAGAAGATAAGTAGTACTGTGCCCCCTCCATATATACTGGAGAAGTTAAGTAGTACTGTGCACCCTCCATATATACTGGAGAAGATAAGTAGTACTGTGCCCCCTCCATATATACTGGAGAAGATAAATAGTACTGTGCCCCCTCCATATATACTGGAGAAGATAAGTAGTACTGTGCCCCGTCCATATATACTGGAGAAGATAAGTAGTACTGTGCCCCCTCCATATATACTGGAGAAGATAAGTAGTACTGTGCGCTGTCCATATATACTGGAGAAGATAAGTAGTACTGTGCCCCCTCCATATATACTGGAGAAGATAAGTAGTACTGTGCCCCCTCCATATATACTGGAGAAGATAAGTAGTACTGTGCCCCCTCCATATTTACTGGAGAAGATAAGTAGTACTGTGCCCCCTCCATATATACTGGAGAAGATAAGTAGTACTGTGCGCTGTCCATATATACTGGAGAAGATAAGTAGTACTGTGCCCCCTCCATATATACTGGAGAAGATAAGTAGTACTGTGCCCCCTCCATATATACTGGAGAAGAGTAGTACTGTGCCCCGTCCATATATACTGGAGAAGATAAGTAGTACTGTGCCCCCTCCATATATACTGGAGAAGATAAGTAGTACTGTGCCCCCTCCATATATACTGGAGAAGATAAATAGTACTGTGCCCCCTCCATATATACTGGAGAAGATAAGTAGTACTGTGCCCCCTCCATATATACTGGAGAAGAGTAGTACTGTGCCCCCTCCATATATACTGGAGAAGAGTAGTACTGTGCCCCGTCCATATATACTGGAGAAGATAAGTAGTACTGTGCCCCCTCCATATATACTGGAGAAGAGTAGTACTGTGCCCCGTCCATATATACTGGAGAAGATAAGTAGTACTGTGCCCCCTCCATATATACTGGAGAAGATAAGTAGTACTGTGCCCCGTCCATATATACTGGAGAAGATAAGTAGTACTGTGCCCCCTCCATATATACTGGAGAAGATAAGTAGTACTGTGCCCCATCCATATATACTGGAGAAGATAAGTAGTACTGTGCCCCCTCCATATATACTGGAGAAGATAAGTAGTACTGTGCGCTGTCCATATATACTGGAGAAGATAAGTAGTACTGTGCCCCCTCCATATATACTGGAGAAGATAAGTAGTACTGTGCCCCCTCCATATATACTGGAGAAGAGTAGTACTGTGCCCCGTCCATATATACTGGAGAAGATAAGTAGTACTGTGCCCCCTCCATATATACTGGAGAAGATAAGTAGTACTGTGCCCCCTCCATATATACTGGAGAAGATAAATAGTACTGTGCCCCCTCCATATATACTGGAGAAGATAAGTAGTACTGTGCCCCCTCCATATATACTGGAGAAGATAAGTAGTACTGTGCCCCCTCCATATATACTGGAGAAGAGTAGTACTGTGCCCCGTCCATATATACTGGAGAAGATAAGTAGTACTGTGCCCCCTCCATATATACTGGAGAAGAGTAGTACTGTGCCCCGTCCATATATACTGGAGAAGATAAGTAGTACTGTGCCCCATCCATATATACTGGAGAAGATAAGTAGTACTGTGCCCCGTCCATATATACTGGAGAAGAGTAGTACTGTGCCCCGTCCATATATACTGGAGAAGATAAATAGTACTGTGCCCCATCCATATATACTGGAGACGATAAGTAGTACTGTGCCCCGTCCATATATACTGGAGAAGAGTAGTACTGTGCCCTGTCCATATATACTGGAGAAGAGTAGTACTGTGCCCCGTCCATATATACTGGAGAAGAGTAGTACTGTGCCCCGTCCATATATACTGGAGAAGATAAATAGTACTGTGCCCTGTCCATATATACTGGAGAAGATAAATAGTACTCTGCCCCCTCCATATATACTGGAGAAGATAAGTAGTACTGTGACCCGTCCATATATACTGGAAAAGATAAATAGTACTGTGCCCCGTCCATATATACTGGAGAAGAGTAGTACTGTGCCCCCTCCATATATACTGGAGAAGAGTAGTACTGTGCCCCCTCCTTATATACTGGAGAAGATAAATAGTACTGTGCCCCCTCCATATATACTGGAGAAGATAAGTAGTACTGTGCCCCGTCCATATATACTGGAGAAGAGTAGTACTGTGCCCCGTCCATATATACTGGAGAAGATAAGTAGTACTGTGCCCTGTCCATATATACTGGAGAAGAGTGGTAATAGCCTAACACAGCGAGGAACCTTGTTGAAGAGCTGGCAATTATATAACCCGTATATCTAGAATCGAAGCCTGAAAGATCTATGAATTCAGCACTACAAGCCAAGGACTCCGCTAAAATTTACATTTTTGTTTCTTCTATGCACCTACTTGAGTAGGACTCCCCTATGGCCGTTCTATTGACGTGACGACAGACCCTATAGTTGATCCCACCCAAGTTTATCCTTCTTTCTTTCTCATTCAGAATACTGTTCCTAGATTCCTCTTCCTATATAATTCATAATACGTTTTCGTTTATACCATAACAGGATGTCTACTGGTGGGGCTACAAAAACATTAAACTTCAGGAAGGCCAATTTTCAACAACTAAGAGAGGACCTCAGTGACATAGCTTAGGACTGTGCCCTCAGTAATAAAAGTACACAAGTTAAATGGGACACTATTATGAACATCCTAAATAGATATTGTGAACGACATATACCCTATGGGAATAAATGGGCTAGAAATAGGCGAAAACCAATTTGGCTAATCAAAACAGTTAAGGAAGCGATAAACAATAAGAGGAAACATTACAGAATTATAAGGAGAGAAATAAAATGAAATAAAACTAGCAAAAATTGTAACAGAGAGAAGGAGTGCCATAGAAAGTAAAAAAAAGAACCCCAAACTATTCTTCATCTACATAAATAATAAGTAATTTAAAACTGAAAATGTTTGCCCCTTAAGAAATAATGTGGGTGTAATGGTGGAAGAGGATGAGGAAAAGGCCAATCTACTAAATTACTTCTCTATTGTATTTACAAAGGAAAATCCAATGTCAGATAACAGGGGAGGGAACAAAGTAAATTCTCACCTGTTTAAATCAAGAAAAGGTGAGGTTCCGCCTTAGCAACATAAAAACACTCAAATCACCCGCCCAGATGGTAGCCATTCCAGGATTTTTCAAGAATAAAGTACCGTGCTAGACAGACCCCCTATTCCTTATATTTAAAGATTCTATAATGACAGGGAGTGTTCCACAGGACTGGCACTTAGCAAATGTGGTACCAATATTCAAAAAGGGGTCAAAAAGGGATCCTGAGAACTATAGGCCTGTAAGTTTAACATCTGTAGTGGGTAAGATTTTTGAGGGTTTCTGAGAGAGGCGATTCTGGAATATCTTAATGGAAATAACCTTCTGACACAACACCAACAAGGGTTTATGTGGGATCGATCCTGTCTAACTAATCTGATCAGCTTCTATGAGGAGGTCAGTTATAGATTGGACCAGGGTGAAGCTGTGATTTAGTTCTTTAGTTTAGTTCTTTAGTAACTGCTCTATTCAATAGTTTTTTGTGTGACCAATTGTACTTTGTAATGAAACCTCTCATTTTACTATAAAATGTACGGCGAACCCAAAAAAATATTTTTTTTTTAGCGAGGAAATTTAAATGAAAACCACAATTTTGCACATTTTGGAGGGTTTTGTTTTCACACTGTACAATTTACAGTAAAAATGAATTGTGTTCTTTATTCTGTGGGTTAATACGATTAAAATGATACCCATGGCTAGATACTTTTATATTTTTGTACCGTTTGTACTAGTAATCTAAAATCGCCCTATTTTGACCACCTATAACTTTTTAATTTTTCCGTATATAGGGCGGTATGAGGGCTCATTTTTTGCACTGTCATCTGTACTTTTTATTGATACCACATTTGCATATATAAAACTTTAAATCATTTTTTATAAATTTTTTTTTAAATAAAATGTGACAAAAAAAGCTGCATTTTTGGAGTTTTACGTTTACGCCGTTCACCGTACGGGATCATTAACATTATATTTTGATAGTTTGGACATTTATGCCCACAGCGATACCAAATATGTGTATGCTCATACACAGGACGTAAATGTACTTCCTGGTGCGCGAAGTACCGCCAAACCAGGATGTACATTTACGTCCGTGGTCGTTAAATGCTATTGCATTTTTCATCTTTTTTTTTTTTTTTTTTTTAAATCTGACCAGTCTGGACTGTCTGAGGTTGGAGGAGGTCAGTTACTTATGTTGGGGAATTGGTCTGGCCTTACTGTCTATGGATAGGGGATGAGGCCAGTATTATAGTCTGAAGTCGTCCAATAAAGTTGGTGCAGAAGTTCCAGATTGTGACATATATGGTTGGAGCTTTTCCCATGGAAAACTTTTTTTCTTAAATCAACCGGTGGCAGAAAGTTAAACAGATTTGTAAATGACTTCTATTAAATAATCTTAATCCTTCCAGTTCTTTTTAGGGCTGTATACTACAGAGGAAATGCTTATCTTTTTAGATTTCTCTGATGTCATGACCACACTGCTCTCTGCTGACCTTTGCTGTCCATTTTAGGAACTGTCCAGAGCAGGAGAAAATCCTCATAGCAAACATATGCTGCTCCATACAGTTCCTAAAATGGACAGAGATGTCAGCAGAGAGCACTGTGGTCCAAAAAGAAAAGCATTTCCTCTGTAGTATACAGCTCCTAAAAAGTACTGGAAGGATTAAGATTTTTTTAATAGAAGTATTTACAAATCTGTTTAACACGGGAGTACCCCTTTAATATGGAGTTGTGTCTATACGCAATAATAACACAAGAGCAAAAAGTCCATTTATTTGATCCAATGTTGGCTTTTGTGGGCTTATGTGAATGTCTGGGTTCAAAGCAGCAGTGGGAAGAACAAAGTCAACAAGTCCTAAGTTCCCACTTGTGTAGATGTCACTGTAACTGCAGCGCCACCCTTTCATTTCACTGGAACCAGGTGAAGTCCATCACTTCTCCAACAGCGGACTCTAAACTTCCGAAAAGGATACGTCCTCCAAGCATTCACCATCTTCAGATTGATCAAGAAGGCAGATTGTTTTCCCCAAAGTGAATGTGCCTGCTCCAGTGTCTTTACTCCTCTCCATCAGATAATGGCATTATACATAGAGATCTCAAAGACCCAAACCCATGAGGCTCGGCATGAAAAGTTCTGATGTTTCCGCTAAAGACTGACAAGTCTTACTTTCCAGACATTCCAGGTCTCATTCTGCTGTGTCATCTCTTACAGGTTGCACTGGTTGGGAAAGGACGTGAAGAGACGACTTATTGGGCAGGTTTTATCGATATAATATCTGCCAAAAATCCAATATGGAAGAGATGGAACAATGTTACATGGCAGCCCCAGCACTAGGTGGGATCACTGGGCCATATTATAACCCACCTACATATTCTTCTAGAATTATTGTACGAGTTTTTGTTGACCCCAGATAATCAGCTGATTCAGAGGAGACCATGGGGAAAATTATGACTTTAAGGAGAACCTAAGAAACCAAAGGATTCCCAAGAAAAGACCACAACAAGAAATTCTACTAATTCTACCAAAATAATGACTAATACATGTTCACAAGTTACAGGAGTCATCCATCTTCTGTACACCAACTTCATCACAGAATTATGGAAAGTTCTGTATCATTCTATCAGGCTTTATGTTTCGAATGGACACATTCTGGTTTTCCTCCAGAGGTGGAGAACCTATACTGACCTAGTCCTGCATCTGATAGGCTTGTTACCCAAGTGTTTCCCAACCAGGGTGCAAAACTACAACTCCGTGCATGCCCGGACAGCCAAAGGCTGGAGATACCCTGGCTGGTAAACACTGGCCTAAACCATAAACTGTGTGAGCAAGACTACATTAGGTCTCCAGGTTGGTAATGCCCAGGACTATGTTAGGACTCCAGGTTGGTAATGTACAAGACAACATTAGGACTCCAGGTCAGTAATGTCCAAGACTATATTAGGACTCCAGGTCAGTAATGTCCAAGACAACATTAGGACTCCAGGTTGGTAATGTCCAAGACTACATTAGGACTCCAGGTTGGTAATGTCCAAGACTACATTAGGACTCCAGGTTGGTAATGTCCAAGACTACGTTAGGACCAGGTTGGTAATGTCCAAGACTACATTAGGACTCCAGGTTGGTAATGTCCAAGACAACATTAGGACTCCAGGTTGGTAATGTCCAAGACTACATTAGGACCAGGTTGGTAATGTCCAAGACTACATTATAACTCCAGGTCAGTAATATCCAAGACTATATTAGGACTCCAGGTTGGTAATGTCTCAGACTGCGTTAGGGCTCCAGGTCGGTAATGTCTGGACCATTGCTTGGCCTATGAGCTTGCACTTTACAGAGGCCCCCACTCTTTCTAATGGACGTCGGACATAAGGAGTATAACGGACTCCCGACATCCCATAACTGCTCTGTATGTAAATAAACATGGAGTTCACTGGAGGGATGGGAATCTGCGCCCCTCCTGGGAGCCCCCGGGCGCACAATGTGTAATTACCTTTCTTTATTAGGAGCTGATTGCATTCATATGAAAACAGAATTAACCCCTGCTGGTTGCGGCAGTGCAGGCACCCGGATAAGGCAAGATAGCGGCTTTTTTATACTTCTCTCTCCGTCCAATTTAATTAAATTCCCTCTAATTATACTTTGACTAAAATGCCGCACTTTTACATTAATATGTCTTTAGAAATGGGAAATTAAATAAAAAGAATAAGTGGTGAAGCCGATCTGCGGACGGGAACTGAGCTGTCAGCAAAATCCGGCAAAATTAATTATTTCAGCTTGATAAACCTTTTCATCTATTTGACTCGTTTTACAGAAAAGCCAATTAATAATGTCAAACACACTTTGGCTCCGGGGACCTGCGCACTCTAATGAGGCTGTTTACTGTAGAGTGGCGCGAGCCTCGGATATCACACCGCCCGCCGCCGCCCGCTGTAATCGGGATGGTCCTGTCAGCAGCGTCTAGTTATCTGCGCGCCGGGGCCGATCCTCACTATGTCAAGAGAAGCACACGGCACAGACTGTCCGACACTGGATGAGTCATTTAATTAACCACGAGAGGAGCGCAAATGAATCCTTAATGTGTCCAAGCGGTAGAATAGATAATCTACACTGTGCGTGATATGTTTGCGGCAACACCACATCACATACACAGCTCAACTATTGTGCTGAACAGAGGGATACAGAGGCAACTAATATATACAACCTAATAGATGAACTAAGGAAGATGCAAAAAGGATGGTGAAGCAGTCCGTGTAGAGACCGATATAACATAAGCGTCCAACTGTATATAGCGATATAGAATATACACTAGTATAACATGGGCGTATCCTGTATATATACTGTATATAATGATATATGTACAGCTGGTATAAGTTATATATCTCCTGTATATAGTGATATGGACCATGCTGGTATAACCTGGGTATATACTATATATAATTATATATGTACAGCTGGTATAAGTTATATATCTCCTGTATATAGTGATATGGGCCATGCTGGTATAACCTGGGTATATACTGTATATAATTATATATGTACAGCTGGTATAAGTTATATATCTCCTGTATATAGTGATATGGACCATGCTGGTATAACCTGGTATATACTGTATATAATATATATGTACAGCTGGTATAAGTTATATATCTCCTGTATATAGTGATATGGACCATGCTGGTATAACCTGGGTATATACTGTATATAATTATATATGTACAGCTGGTATAAGCTATATATCTCCTGTATATAGTGATATGGACCATGCTGGTATAACCTTGATATATACTGTATATAATTATATATGCACAGCTGGTATAAGTTATATATCTCCTGTATATAGTGATATGGACCATGCTGGTATAACCTGGGTATATACTGTATATAATTATATATGTACAGCTGGTATAAGTTATATATCTCCTGTATATAGTGATATGGACCATGCTGGTATAACCTGGGTTTATACTGTATATAATTATATATGTACAGCTGGTATAAGTTATATATCTTCTGTATATAGTGATATGGACCACGCTGGTATAACCTGGGTATATACTGTATATAATTATATATGCACAGCTGGTATAAGTTATATATATCTCCTGTATATAGTGATATGGACCATGCTGGTATAACCTGGGTATATACTGTATTTAATTATATATGTACAGCTGGTATAAGTTATATATCTCCTGTATATAGTGATATGGACCATGCTGGTATAACCTGGTATATACTATATATAATATACATGTACAGCTGGTATAAGTTATATATCTCCTGTATATAGTGATATGCACCATGCTGGTATAACCTTGATATATACTGTATATAATTATATATGCACAGCTGGCATAAGTTATATATCTCCTGTATATAGTGATATGGACCATGCTGGTATAACCTGGTATATACTGTATATAATATATATGTACAGCTGGTATAAGTTATATATCTCATGTATATAGTGATATGGACCATGCTGGTATAACCTGGGTATATACTGTATATAATGTGAGTGTGTTGTGTATTGGACGTTTTTCAGGTCACATGTGATTGCTGCTACCAGTACAGAATAGTGCGCCACCCACTGGTGAATATCTGAAAACAATGAAGATAAATATCCGGTCTTGGATTCTGTTTGTAGAGGGGGGGACTCTGGGAGTTGTCAGCAGCATTTCCGAATAAATCTGCCCCCGTCCGACAGAAACGGCAGAACAAATTCAATTAATCAGCGGCGTTTGCAGGAATCACGATGATTTTGCTGTCTGACCTTTTTGAACACAAATACTCGGCGTGCTGCGGCCTCCCGCTTTATTAAGATGTGATGTATGGCCGTAATGAAAGCTCAACATAAGCCCAGAAAGTTATGGATTACAGGGCGTCATGACAAATGCAAATCAATGTTCCTGGTTAACACCGGCCAGGTTTAATATTGTCCTGCAGTAAAATATGAACTTTCCTTCCCGCACGCCATGAATCACCGCCGCCGCCGCCCCATTCTCCATCAAGTTCCTAGGATTCCTGGCAGAACCAGAAGGCCCCCGAACCTCAAGTATAGCTCCAAGGGCCAGACAGTGGGGGGCGCCATCCACCTCACCTCTAGAGGGGCAGAATTATTCCCCACAGCAACATTAGAAAACAGTGGTCTCCAAACTGTGAACCTCCAGATGTTGCAAAACTACAACTCCCAGCATGCCGGACCCTCACAACTCACAAGCTTCTTTAAAAATTAAAGCAGCGATCTGATTGGTTGCTATGGGCAACTGCACCGCTCTTCATCTGCTTAGGTCTTGATAAATCTCCCCCAATGTCTCCTGGTCACATGTAATACAGATGTAGCAGAGCTGAGTCTGCCGCCACCGAACGCGTTATTGGTGTTTATTCATGAAGATGCATGTAAATCTTCTGCCATATTCCATTTTTTTTTTTCCGTAAGTCAAATTTTTGTGACTTTTCTGTGTTTCTGTCAATTTTGCATTTCCAGTGCTGTAAGGGTGACTTCAGCATAAAAAGGGGTGTTGGGTTAAAGGGGTTCTCTGGCACTAAGACATCTTATTCTCTATCCAAAGGATAGGGGATAAGATGCCTGATGGCAGTGGTCCCACCGCTGGGAACCCCCGTGATCTTGCACACAGTATCCCGCTACGATCAGTCCCCGGAGCATGTTCGCTCTGGGTCTGATGACTGGCGATCATGGGGCCAGAGTATGTGGGGACGGTTACATTCTTCCACACCAAACTCACCCGTCCATGCCTTTATGGACCTTGTGCATTGGGCGCGGTCATGCTGGAACATACAAGGACCCAACCCAAACTGTTCCCACAAAGTAAGAAACAGCAATGGTCCACAATGTCTTGGCATGATAAAGCATTACTATTTCCCTTTAATATGTTCATTGGAACTAAGGGGCTTAGACCGGCCGACCCCTGAAAACCAACTCCATAGCATTATCTCTCCTCCACCAAACTTTACAGCTGGCACAATGCAGTCAGGCAGGTAACGTTCTCCTGGCTTTTACCAAACCCAGACTTGTCCATAAGACACCAGATAGAGAAGTATGATACATCACGTCTCCTCCAGGATCCAGTGGGCTCCATTGGACACTTGGCATTGTGTTTGGTGATGTAAGGGTTGCATGCAACTGCCTGGCAATGGAGACCCATGCCATGAGGCTCTCAGTGGACCACAGTTTTTGTGATGGCTTTAGGAAGAGATGAGGTTTGGAGTCAGAAGAGAGTTGCTATGGTTCTGAAACACATTTTTGGTGGAAGAGCAAAGAGGGAAGACATTTCAGGAACTCGATGTTGAGTAGATCCTATCATAGTACCATGTTGGAATTCATTAAAGGGGTAGTCCAGTGGTGAAAAACTTATCCCCTATCCTAAGGATAGGGGATAAGTTTGAGATCGCGGGGGGTCCGACCGCTGGGGCCCCCCCCCGCGATCTCTCTGTACGGGGGCCAGGCTCGCTGGCCGGATAGCGGGTGTCGACCACCGCACGAAGCGGCGGCCGACACGCTCCCTCAATACAACTCTATGGCAGAGCCGGAGATTGCCGAAGGCAGCACTCCGGCTCTGCCATAGTTTAGTATTAAGGGGGCGTGTCGGACGCCGCTTTGTGCAGGTGGTCAACACGCCCCCTTTCCGCGGGCTGTCGGGGCCCGGTACAGGAGATTGCGGGGGGCACTAGCGGTCGGACCCCCACGATCTGAAACTTATCCCCTATCCTTAGGATAGGGGATACGTTTTTCACCACTGGACTACCCCTTTAAAGGGGTTCTGCAGTGTAAGACAAATTATCCCCTTTGCAAAAGATAGGGTATAAGTGTCTGATCGCGAGGAGTCCGGGGCTGGGACCCCCCCGCGATCTCCTGCCTGGCGCCCCGACTCTCCCATGCACAGTGCTATGTCGACCCCCACACAAAGGATGAATTGGCTTCAACAGAACACGGCTCAACGGCATTGACCAACCACAACAGGTGTATGGATAAAAGAGGATTTATTGACCAGAATGCAACGCGTTTCGCTGCGCATGCGCAGCGAAACGCGCTGCATTCTGGTCAATAAATCCTCTTTCATCCATACACCTGTTGTGGTCGGTCAGCGCCGTTGAGCCATGTTCTGTTGAAGCCAATTCACCCAATGCCATATATTTACCAGAGGGCAGCAGACGACCCACGATTACACGCTAACATCATTGTTGTGTATGAGGCTACACAACCACCCAGGGTGAGCAGCTAATTAATAAATCCTTCTCACCAAGGGATTTTAAACCTTATTACTTGATGGAGCGCTTGTCCTTTTACTTTTAGACCCCCGCACAAAGGCATACCCAACCCCCATGAGATCGCTCCAGGCACAAGGAGAATGGGGGGCATACAGGAGATCGCGGGGGGTCCTGTGGATAGGGGATAAGTTGTCTTACACTACAGTACTCCTTTTAGCTCTTTGGAATGATTTATTTTTCCACAAATGTTTGTAAAGGTGCTGGATTTATGACAGCTGTTACAATGGAAATAAATAAATACCTGAATTTAATGAATATAAGAGGCATTCCCCAATACTATTGCCCATACAGTTTACACTTGTGGTGTCCCGGTACCGTATTACATACCGTACCTAGTGTAGTGGTCCCCAAAGTCAACGTTCAGGTAGTGTCCCCGAGGTGGGAAAGCCCCTAGTCGCCTCTTTATTTTCTAATGCTAGAGTGTTATTATGTATATATTTAATAATGTGTATACTTGAAATAAGGTATATTAGAGTACTTGTTAGTGTCGCAGGACCTTCGGTCATGTGACCATGTTAAATCCTCTATGGTATGTTAGAGGACCTTTGGAGGTCCTTGGGTCACATGGTTACCCATAATTCTCTGTACAGGAGATTGACAGTCGTATGGACCAGTGAGCTTAAGTCCAGCCCCTGCCCATATAAGGGAGTTGTAGCCAATTATCGCTCTCTTGGGTTGCTGCTCTTGTGGATGCCGGACTAGCAGGACGGATCTGCGCAACTTTCAAAGACACGCTAGGCCTAAAACCTGCCGGCCTCAGCTTAAACTAAACCGTGAGTGAACATCTAAATCCCCGCTAAAGCTAGCGTGACTACTGGACTGAATCTAATCCCCTAAATCCAGTGGATCACCGCAACAATTACCTTCTTAAATTCAATAGACTCACGAGGTCCCAACCACTTGTCAAGCTCCAATAGACTCTGTTGTATAGACTGTTATTATTCATTATTGCCTAAAATCTTCAGTAAAAGTTCTGACAAGTTTCTGCAAACCTCCGGTTGTGGACAATCAATTATTTCCTATCTCCCTATCGCTCTTGGGACGGGTGGTGATAGGACAAGCATACAGAAAATACCCTTCACCCTGGTGTCAAGAATAGCAAGGGTTAACAAGCACCCTTTAGTCACCGCACAGCTACACTCCCCATACCCTACATCCCCCAGGCTATCACACACTAAAACCCATATAAAGCAGTAGAGAGGGGAGCAGTGTTTAAATAAGATGCAGTAAAACCTGCAGAGAATACCTCTCACCCCCCTCCCCAAGCACAGGAGCCTATGTATGACCCTTGTGAGTATAGGTCAGGGGTCGTCTCAGGCGTTTCCCGTCTCCCCCCAGACTGCACCCTAAATGTTGTTACCTGATTGAGGGTAACCTGGAGGGATTAGGTGGGATTCAGCCAGACGACCTCCGGGGAAACTGAACACCTCTTACTCTTCCAGCCCCTGTAATCGAAACTTGGTGAAAATGTCTGGGAAACATTGTGACACATTAATTGAAATGTAGCGTCCAATCACTTTCAATTTACTGCGCGTATCCGAGCCTCTCAGTTTTACTGTCAGTCTGCGCTCTCGAATAAGAAACTTATCAGGAACATCTGTGCGGACGTGTGTCTGACATGATGGAGAGAATTTTTTTTTTACTGCGCTCCATCTCCTGATCCGAAAATGAAACTGAGCGGTCTGCAAAAAAACCGGCAGCAAACTAGCGCCATCACCCCGAGCAACCCCCGGAAAACATTAACACATGACTGTCTGTGCCACCGCTCTTCTCACATGACCAAGGTGGAACAGTAGAGACAGAGCGGCTTAGATAGACTGACTCAGTAGACAGCCTCGTTAGATAGACAGCTTACACACACGAAAGCCTTAAAGTGAATCCGACAGCTGGTTCACCCGCACTAAACCTAATACACAGGGTAATAGTGCGGGTGAACCTGAGTACAATGATGTATCACTCACTCCGATCCGTGGTCCACTTGTAGACATAGAGCCTCTGTTGCTAATATGCAAATATGCTCCTTAGCGCAATGGAGGTGGGAGGAGCATATATCCATTGCGCAAAGGAGCATATTTGCATATTAGCAACAGAGGCTCTAGGTTTACAATGGGACGACTGATTTTAATGAGTAAAACCTAATTTTACTCAGTTTCACCTGCACCATAACCCTGTTTATTGGGTTTAATGCGGGGGAACCAGCTGTCGGATTGACCTTAAATATATGGCTCATTAAAGGGGTACTCCGGCCCCAAGACATCTTATCCCCTATCCAAAGGATAGGGGATAAGATGTCTGATTGTTGGGGTCCCGCCGCTGGGGACCCCCTGCAATCTAGCATGCAGCACCAACCTGTAAGTACTGTCGGAATCGCTGGAGGTTCTCAGTCTTCTGCCTCCCGACCACGGTGTCGAAGTATCGTAACGTCACGACTCCGCCCGCGTGTGACGTCACGTCCCGCCCCCTCAATGCAAGTCTATGGGAGGGGGCGTGACGGCGTCACGCCCCCTCCCATAGACTTGCATTGAGGAGGTGGGACGTGAAGTCACACACGGGCAGAGTCGTGACGTCACGATACTTGCATTGAGGGGGTGGGGCGTGACGTCACATGGGGGCGGAGTCCTGACGTTCACGTCACAATACTCCGTCCCCGTGGTCGGGAGGCAAAAGACTGAGAACCTCCAGCGCTTCTGGCAGTACTTACAGGTGAGTGCTGCATGCTAGATTGCGGGGGTTCCCAGCGGCGGGACCCCCACGATCAGACATCTTATCCCCTATCCTTCGGATAGGGGCCGGAGAACCCCTTTAAACACTATCACTTATAATTGATGAGATGCCGACATACACTGTGGCACAGCAGAAGCTGTATACAGTATTTAAACAGATTGGACAACGCAACAGACCAGGCTTTTAAGTCCGGTAAAAGTAGAGTATATGGGCCGAACGGAGTCGCTAGGTGATTCCATTTGCGCAAGTGAAATGAATGGCACCTGCTGACCTCTGTAAGTTGGCATCCTATACTCTGCAGGATGTGACGCAGCCTCAGATGGACATCTCTTCAGATGACATCACACATGACAGCATTATATACAATGGCTCAGTAGACAGTATCACAAGGGAGAGGCCAGTCATGTAAGAAAAAAAATTGTCAAAAAGTTATTTTTTAATTGACATGTGTTTTGACAAATGGATTGTTGCTAGGGCCTTGAAAAAAATTTAAGAAAAAAAAGCTATACTTATCTACTCCCGGTCCCCCACAGATCCCAATCAACTCCTTCCACTTCCCCAATCTCTTGTCTTTTCCCTGCGATCAAGAGCTCAGAGCAGAGTAGCACTTGGCCACTCAGCTAATCTCTGACCCATCTCGGCCAGTGATTGGCAGGTCCTGCTTCAAATTTTAAATTAAGAAACAAGAAGATACAAGATCAAGGGACCAGAAGGAGCCGAATGGGAGCTGTGGAGTACCGGGGGTAGGTAAGTATAATTTGTATTCCTCTCTATATATATTTTTTTTAAGGCCACATCTATATATTGATTTTTTTCAGACCATCTTTTTAAATACACAGCTTAGCAAATATGATCACACATGGGAGGATTAGATGCTGTGGATCAGCAGACAGTATCACACATGATAAGAATAGATGCAGTGGATGAGCAGACTGTATCACACATGATAAGAATAGATGCAGTGGATCAGCAGACTGTATCACACATGATAAGAATAGATGCAGTGGATCAGCAGACTGTATCACACATGAGAGGATTAGATACACAGCTCAACAGACAGTATAAGACAGCCGTTGAAGGGGGTCGGCTGCACAATGTAGATCATTGTAGAATGGAGCTTACTACCTTACATCTCTCTTTGATTTATATATATATATATATATATATATATATATATATATATACCGTATTTTTCGTCCTATAGGACGCACCGGCGTAGATTTTTAACCCAATAGTGGTCTTCAACCTGCGGACCTCCAGATGTTGCAAAACTACAACTCCCAGCATGCCCGAACAGCCGTTGGCTGTCTGGGCATGCTGGGAGTTGTAGTTTTGCAACATCTGGAGGTCCGCAGATTGAAGACCACTGCATAGGAGGTAATACTCACGTGTCCCCGCCGCTCCGTGTACCCGTCACCGCTGCCCTGGATGTCGCTCCATCGCTGTCGCCGTGTCCCCGTCGCTCCGGAACGCCTCTGCTGCCGGCCGGGTATCCTCGCTCTCCGTCGCCGCCATCACGTCGTTACGCACGCCGACGCAGGTACGCAACGACGTGATGACGAGGAAGGAGAGCGCCGGCCATACAGGGGATCCCTGAACGGAGAAGACACCGAGGAGGCAGGTAAGGTCCCTCGCGGTGTCCTGTAAGCACTAACCCGGATATTCAGTCGGGCTGTTCGGGACCGCTGCACTGAAATCGGGGCGGTCCCCGAACAGCCCGACTGAACATCCGGGTTAGTGTCACTTTCCCTTCAGACGCAGCAGTCAGCTTTGATCGCCGCGTCTGAAGGGTTAATACAGGGCATCACCGCGATCCGATGGACTCTGGTTTTGGTTACACTCAGATGCTCAGATTGTGGATTATTCCCCTAAAGACTGTGACAGCGCTGCCTGTATTCGCGCCATTCATTGCTATTTCCATGTATATCTGGTGTAAAATCCTGGAGTCAGCGCTGTGCATTGTGATTCCGGTGGCTTCGTGCGAATCCCTCAGGGATCAGACGTCTCTCAGCCTCAGGGTTCACAATGAAGATGCTGTTAATTAAAGTCACTAATACTAGGAATGATACCGCTCGCTGGTAAAGCTTCTCTTATCAAATCAATTACCTAAAGAGGATCAGGGCCCCGGCACAGCCGGTCAATAACAGAGCGCACCGCCGCCAACAAAAACACCACCAAACTCCAGGACCTTAAACATGTGACAAGGCATTAGAACCTACTAAATATAGCAAAGCATTGCCGCAATAACTGCGTTACCTAGATTTTCTTTTATTGATACTTTGATTGATTGTTCAAATCAGTTTCTATTTTCGGATAAAAAAAAAAACATTGTACATTGTACATTTGCCTGAGCCAAACAGCATTTAGAGATATACTTTTGTGGTGGCCCAGTACGGGAGATGTTACCCTTGTTGTCCTGTCAGGCAGCCTCCTTCAGTGTCCCCAGGGCCCCTTGCACCTGTTTCCCCCCTGTACATATGTTCTGCAGTGTATTGTATTATAAAGTGTCTTGCATCTTTAAGAGTTATACCATGTGATATGTCATGTGATTGTTACCCAGGAGGTACCAGTGACCAGGTGATCCCAAGAGTGACCTATGGGCTCCCTGCTAGTCTCCCCATATAACCCCTGGGTGGAGCTTCTCTCTCTTCTGCTGAGGTCCAGTGCAGTCTTGTCTAGTCTGTGTGTCCAGAGTGTTGGAGACCTCAAAGTCCAGTCCTGCATCAAGTCAAGTAAGATAAAGTCACAGCTTTATGAGTCAAGTCAGTCCCTGTCATCTGTCAGGTCAGCGTGGTCTGCATTCAATTGTCCAGTCCTACTACAAGTCCCAGCAAACCCTTAAGGTCTCTGCGTCACTGGTCACCTCCTTGGGCCCTGGCTGAACTGTATAGACTTTACCATCTGTCTACCCTCAGTAAAGCTGCCGCTGTCCGTAACTTGGCGTCAGAGTCATTATTGCCCTCGTGCCTTGGCGGGGATCAAGTGGTATACCTTCAGGTGGTTTTAGGCTAAACCACGCCCTGGCGTCACGAATACAAGGGGTTAATGCCATCTGCACCTAGGGTAACAACATCTGACCTCATCACACCCCGCTACCACACTTTACTGCAAGCCCCATAGAGCTAGGCAACAATAGGCAGGAGCTGTTGCATTGAAATAAATAGGAGAAGTTTGGGTGCATGCTATGCGATCTTTACAGAGGACAATCTACATGGAGGACTGGGACGAACTTAAAGGGGTACTCCGGTGAAAACCTTTTTTCTTTTAAATCAACTGGTGCCAGAAAGTTAAACAGATTTGTAAATTACTTCTATTAAAAAATCTTAATCCTTCCTGTACTTATTAGCTGCTGAATACTACAGAGGAAATTCTTTTCTTTTTGGAATTCTCTCTGATGACATCACGAGCACAGTGCTCTTTGCTGACATCATTATAATAAGAAGTCTTTATTTATTGTTGTCCTTAGCGGAATTTGAACCCAAGATACATACAATATACCTTAACAAGAGTAGAGAAAACGTTTTTACAGAATAAATAGTATATTAGTAAAGTGGGAAACAAAAGCTTACTTAGCCACACACTGAACCCGACGTTTCGCTCACTGCTTCTTCCCCTGCACTTTGTCTTCCCTTGCACTTTGCATTATATAACTTACCTTAGCCACCGCTTCTAGTTTTGGCCCACTGTGACTATCATTATTCTGTCTGTGATTTT
Source organism: Hyla sarda (assembly GCF_029499605.1). Lineage (NCBI taxonomy): Eukaryota > Metazoa > Chordata > Amphibia > Anura > Hylidae > Hyla > Hyla sarda. The sequence goes on along the minus strand of NC_079196.1, from coordinate 14,393,953 downwards.
AACATTATTTCGTGTTCTTTATACTAATTTGTACCAATCCGTAAACGTATGTGTTCTCTTTTGATCTGCTCATGCTTAGGGTATGTTCACACTACAGAGTGTCAACGGAATCTCCGCTCGCAGAATTCGGAGCGGAGATTCAGCCTGGCAGCCGATGGCGGCAGTAGGACCCCGCGGCACTGCGCCTTCCCCATTGACGGCTATGCAGTACTCGCGGACTTCCGCGCAAATAATGAACATGTTCTCCGCTTAAATTCCGCAGTGTGAACGGTTCTCGCTGAGACCCGTTCACACTAATGTTAAGTTCACATTCCGGGGGCGGAATTCCGCGGGAATCCCCTAGTGTGAACATATCCTTACAATGATTTAGTTTTTGTTGTTTTCGTTGTTAAATTGAAACCCACATCAGCCAATCACATCTCATGCAGATCTCATGTAAATTCCGCAGTGTGAACGGGTCTCGCGGAGACCCATTCACACTGTTAAGTTCACATTCCGGGGGCGGAATTCTGCAGGAATCCCGTAGTGTGAACATACCCTTACAATGATTTTGTTTTTGTTGTTTTCGTTTTTATTGAGCCCCACATCAGCCAATCACATCTCATGTAGATCTCATGTAAATTCCGCAGTGTGAACGGGTCTCGTGGAGACCCATTCACACTAATGTTAAGTTCACATTCCGGGGGCGGAATTCCGCGGGAAACCCGTAGTGTGAACATACCCTTACAATGATTTTGTTGTTTTCGTTGTTATTGAGCCCCACATCAGCCAATCACATCTCATGTAGATGCGGAGCAGCAAGGTCCAACAAACCCACTGGACATTGGTCCGCCCATCTGTGTCGGTAAATGGATGGATTTGGGCTGATTTGAACCAGACTGAATGGCGAGGCCTGGGGGTCATTTACCGTTAGTGAATCATTTCCTTTTAAAGGAAAACAGCAATCGCTAAATCTACTCTACTCTACACCTTCTTCTGGCCGTAGAGTCCTGATATTTACAGAGCGATAAATCATCGGGGCTCACTCTACGGTCAGTTCATCTTCCAGCTGCTCGCCATTGTTGTTATACATTAACACAGCGCTGACAATCCTATCACCAACTCCCACTGTGTTTTGGAAGTGGGGTGTCTGTGTTACAGGTGAGCACTTGATTTGGGGGGGTGTAGGCCGTAAAGAATTGATGTTGTGTTGAACAGAGGGACTTCACACCGGGTCCGAGCTCCGCACACAAAGCAGCCATTACTCTCCGGACTGTCCACTAATTTATCAGATCCGTTCCTCTTCTCCACTCAGGATATCTGCATCTCATTTAGGTTTTCAGGGGGTTTTGCTAAATTTGTCCCTAGGCCCTCAGTATCACGGTAATATATCTTTCATTCGCACGTCACCGGGAAGCCAGGCGGGTTTGAAGTGTCCCAGAAGTCGACTTCTCAACTCTAAGGATATAACAAGTAACTTATGCAGGAGGAGAGAATGTACAAATGACTTTTGTTAACTGAATGTAGCAGGACAAGTTCTAAAGTACAAAGACTTAAGTTCACATGATTTGGAAGAGAAGGAGACTCGAAGTTGTGACGGAATGCATAGGAACGTGCATTTACGCATGGGAACGGAGTTCCTGCACTTTTTCCACAGCAGGAACGCTGTTCCCATTAGCAGGAGTCCTGCAGGACCAGCCCTTTAGTGGAAATCTTGGGTGAGTTCCTATACCTTTTTTTTTCCCAGGACTTGAACCCTGACTGGGCCAATGCCATATCCGGTCGGCCGCTCCTGCAGTGCGAGAGATTACTGGCTGTAAAGATGTTTAAAGGGGTTATCCAGGAAAAAACTTTATATATATATATATATATATATATAAATAGATTTGGTCACTGTTCCTGATCGAGGGGGTCCAACCTTTAGGTCCCCCAGGGAGATCACGGCACCCGCAGCGCAGCATTCCAGTAATCCGCTGTCTCCGTGACAGATGACGAGCGACCACAGCCGTCACGCCCCATCCATTCATGTCTAAGGGAGGGGGTGTGACAGCTGGGTACTTCTGCTCCACAACCATTACACCCCCCTCCCATAGACATGAATGGAGTGGACGTGCCATGACGTCACTATCATGGAAGCACCATGCTGGAGTTCTGAACATTAATGGGTGCCGGCCCGGTAAACGCAGGGGTCCCAGCGGCCAGGACCCCTGCGATAAGACATCTTATCCCCTATTCTCTGGATAGGGGATAAAATGTCAGGGGGTGGAGTACCCCTTTAAGGTCTTCTAGCTATTCTGAAGTCCAAATTTCTGAAACTACTGGACGATGTTCCTCATGGGTTTGTTAAACATGGTTTAAGGTGCAATATAGGACATTTTTTCGGGGGTAATCTGTGACACAACACTCAGAAATGCAAATCTAAGAAAGTCCCCCTTGACTTTGCAGGTGGGCTGACACTGAAATGACCACAGGCCTGAAATAGATCAGTGAAAGACAGAAAGGTCCTTGTGCAACATTTCCTTTCTTGTAATACTCTCCTCCTTGAAGGCTAAAGAAATGCAAACATTTCCTCACAGGGTGGACTGCAATTGGGTAGTTTCAATGACTGAGGGTACATATGGCCTGTATGGATGTAGGTTTTGGAATACTTGAGCTAGCTGAAGCATGAGAGACTCTGGTAAGGTCAGGGACAGGAGCTGAGAGACATGTGACAAATTTAGGTCCACCCATTTCACCAGGAATGTAAGATGGAACCAGGGACACTCTCCTGCAATTATTGGACAGGAGCGAACATGTGACCAAATCATCATTCAGCTGTACATTCAGTGACAGACATATGAGCACTATTAACCCTCTGCACTTTGCAGGAACACATTACATACTGTGGGTCCCACAAACTTTAATTTACTCAGAAAGCCAACAACTCTGAGACAGCTGTACTGGGACACCACAGGTTCAGCTGATTTTAATGTATGGCCACCCTAATTCTGAAGAAGAAAAGCTTTTAAACTTATTTTTCTGAACCTGACACATTTTTTACAATAATCCAGTAAAAAGTGTTTCCTGCCGCTCATCTAGTAATGTAGAATGATCACTTCAGCACTTTTGTGAGTAATGGAGGCCACCAGAGGCTGCAGCAGGGAGATGCTCATATTTCTCTATATATTAATGCCTTCTGCTTATACGACAGACGCTGAAACAATTATCACCCGTACGCCCCATAAACACTTAGTATTAAGAAAAGTGTCTGTATTGCTGAACACAGCAAAGCATCAGCCACCATGGTGGAGGAATGATGGATGGTGCACAGGAGCAGTATGGCAGCAGCCCTGCCTGTCAAATCATTTACTAAGTAAAAAAAAAAAGCCCTCCGGCAATGGGAAAAGTCCATCTATATGTCCCTGTCCATGTCCACATCAACAGAGAACCCTTGGACCCTATCATCATGAACAAAGAACCCTCCGACCCTATCTTCATGAACAAAGAACCCTCCGACCCTATCATCATGAACAGAGAACCCTCCGACCCTATCATCATGAACAGAGAACCCTCAGACCCTATCATCATGAACAGAGAACCCTCAGACCCTATCATCATGAACAGAGAACCCTCCAACTCTATCATCATGAACAGAGAACCCTCCGACCCTATCATCATGAGCAGAGAACCCTCCGACCCAATCATCATGAACAGAGAACCCTCAGACCCTATCATCATGAACAGAGAACCCTCCGACCCTATCATCATGAGCAGAGAACCCTCCGACCCTATCATCATGAACAGAGAACCCTCAGACCCTATCATCATGAACAGAGAACCCTCAGACCCTATCTTCATGAACAGAGAACCCTCTGACCCTATCATCATGAGCAGAGAACTCTCCGACCCTATCATCATGAACAGAGAACCCTCCGACCCTATCATCATGAGCAGAGAACCCTCCGACCCTATCATCATGAACAGAGAACCCTCAGACCCTATCTTCATGAACAGAGAACCCTCAGACCCTATCATCATGAACAGAGAACCCTCAGACCCTATCATCATGAACAAAGAACCCTCCGACCCTATCATCATGAACAGAGAACCCTCAGACCCTATCTTCATGAACAGAGAACCCTCAGACCCTATCATCATGAACAGAGAACCCTCTGACCCTATCATCATGAGCAGAGAACCCTCCGACCCTATCATCATGAACAGAGAACCCTCAGACCCTATCTTCATGAACAGAGAACCCTCAGACCCTATCTTCATGAACAGAGAACCCTCTGACCCTATCATCATGAGCAGAGAACCCTCCGACCCTATCATCATGAGCAGAGAACCCTCCGACCCTATCATCATGAACAGAGAACCCTCAGACCCTATCTTCATGAACAGAGAACCCTCAGACCCTATCATCATGAACAGAGAACCCTCTGACCCTATCATCATGAGCAGAGAACTCTCCGACCCTATCATCATGAGCAGAGAACCCTTAGACCCTATCTTCATGAACAGAGAACCCTCCGACCCTATCATCATGAGCAGAGAACTCTCCGACCCTATCATCATGAGCAGAGAACCCTTAGACCCTATCTTCATGAACAGAGAACCCTCAGACCCTATCTTCATGAACAGAGAACCCTCAGACCCTATCATCATGAACAGAGAACCCTCTGACCCTATCATCATGAGCAGAGAACCCTCCGACCCTATCATCATGAACAGAGAACCCTCAGACCCTATCTTCATGAACAGAGAACCCTCAGACCCTATCTTCATGAACAGAGAACCCTCTGACCCTATCATCATGAGCAGAGAACCCTCCGACCCAATCATCATGAACAGAGAACCCTCAGACCCTATCATCATGAACAGAGAACCCTCCGACCCTATCATCATGAGCAGAGAACCCTCCGACCCTATCATCATGAACAGAGAACCCTCAGACCCTATCATCATGAACAGAGAACCCTCAGACCCTATCTTCATGAACAGAGAACCCTCTGACCCTATCATCATGAGCAGAGAACTCTCCGACCCTATCATCATGAACAGAGAACCCTCCGACCCTATCATCATGAGCAGAGAACCCTCCGACCCTATCATCATGAACAGAGAACCCTCAGACCCTATCTTCATGAACAGAGAACCCTCAGACCCTATCATCATGAACAGAGAACCCTCAGACCCTATCATCATGAACAAAGAACCCTCCGACCCTATCATCATGAACAGAGAACCCTCAGACCCTATCTTCATGAACAGAGAACCCTCAGACCCTATCATCATGAACAGAGAACCCTCTGACCCTATCATCATGAGCAGAGAACCCTCCGACCCTATCATCATGAACAGAGAACCCTCAGACCCTATCTTCATGAACAGAGAACCCTCAGACCCTATCTTCATGAACAGAGAACCCTCTGACCCTATCATCATGAGCAGAGAACCCTCCGACCCTATCATCATGAGCAGAGAACCCTCCGACCCTATCATCATGAACAGAGAACCCTCAGACCCTATCTTCATGAACAGAGAACCCTCAGACCCTATCATCATGAACAGAGAACCCTCTGACCCTATCATCATGAGCAGAGAACTCTCCGACCCTATCATCATGAGCAGAGAACCCTTAGACCCTATCTTCATGAACAGAGAACCCTCCGACCCTATCATCATGAGCAGAGAACTCTCCGACCCTATCATCATGAGCAGAGAACCCTTAGACCCTATCTTCATGAACAGAGAACCCTCAGACCCTATCTTCATGAACAGAGAACCCTCAGACCCTATCATCATGAACAGAGAACCCTCTGACCCTATCATCATGAGCAGAGAACCCTCCGACCCTATCATCATGAACAGAGAACCCTCAGACCCTATCTTCATGAACAGAGAACCCTCAGACCCTATCTTCATGAACAGAGAACCCTCTGACCCTATCATCATGAGCAGAGAACCCTCCGACCCTATCATCATGAGCAGAGAACCCTCCGACCCTATCATCATGAACAGAGAACCCTCAGACCCTATCTTCATGAACAGAGAACCCTCAGACCCTATCATCATGAACAGAGAACCCTCTGACCCTATCATCATGAGCAGAGAACTCTCCGACCCTATCATCATGAGCAGAGAACCCTTAGACCCTATCTTCATGAACAGAGAACCCTCCGACCCTATCATCATGAACAGAGAACCCTCAGACCCTATCATCATGAGCAGAGAACTCTCCGACCCTATCATCATGAACAGAGAACCCTCCGATTCTATCTTCATTAACAGAGAACTCTCCGACCCTATCATCATGAACAGAGAACCCTCCAACCCTATCTTCATCAACAGAGAATTCTCTGACCCTATCGGCATTAACAGAGAGCCCCTTCCTCTCATCTTCATGCGCAAAAAACTTCATATAGAGAGAAACCTCCCACAAAGAATCCTCTCACCGCATCTTCATACACAGAAAACCCTTGTTACGCCGAGCGCTCCGGGTCCCCGCTCCTCCCCGGAGCGCTCGCTTCACTCTCTCCGCTGCAGCGCTCCGGTCACGTCCTCTGACCCGGGGCGCTGCGATCCCGCTGCCAGCCGGGATGCGATTCGCGATGCGGGTAGCGCCCGCTCGCGATGCGCACCCCGGCTCCCCTACCTGACTCGCTCCCCGTCTGTTCTGTCCCGGCGCGCGCGGCCCCGCTCCCTAGGGCGCGCGCGCGCCGGGTCTCTGCGATTTAAAGGGCCACTGCGCCGCTGATTGGCGCAGTGGTTCCAATTAGGGTAATCACCTGTGCACTTCCCTATATTACCTCACTTCCCTTGCACTCCCTTGCCGGATCTTGTTGCCTTAGTGCCAGTGAAAGCGTTCCTTGTGTGTTCCTTGCCTGTGTTTCCAGACCTTCTGCCGTTGCCCCTGACTACGATCCTTGCTGCCTGCCCCGACCTTCTGCTACGTCCGACCTTGCTTCTGCCTACTCCCTTGTACCGCGCCTATCTTCAGCAGCCAGAGAGGTGAGCCGTTGCTAGTGGATACGACCTGGTCACTACCGCCGCAGCAAGACCATCCCGCTTTGCGGCGGGCTCTGGTGAAAACCAGTAGTGGCTTAGAACCGGTCCACTAGCACGGTCCACGCCAATCCCTCTCTGGCACAGAGGATCCACTACCTGCCAGCCGGCATCGTGACAGTAGATCCGGCCATGGATCCCGCTGAAGTTCCTCTGCCAGTTGTCGCTGACCTCACCACGGTGGTCGCCCAGCAGTCACAACAGATAGCGCAACAAGGCCAACAGCTGTCTCAACTGACCGTTATGCTACAACAGTTACTACCACAGCTTCAGCAGTCATCTCCTCCGCCAGCTCCTGCACCTCCTCCGCAGCGAGTGGCCGCTCCTGGGATACGCTTATCCTTGCCGGATAAATTTGATGGGGACTCTAAGTTTTGCCGTGGCTTTCTTTCCCAATGTTCCCTGCATCTGGAGATGATGTCGGACCTGTTTCCCACTGAAAGGTCTAAGGTGGCTTTCGTAGTCAGTCTTCTGTCCGGAAAAGCCCTGTCATGGGCCACACCGCTCTGGGACCGCAATGACCCCGTCACTGCCTCTGTACACTCCTTCTTCTCGGAAATCCGAAGTGTCTTTGAGGAACCTGCCCGAGCCTCTTCTGCTGAGACTGCCCTGTTGAACCTGGTCCAGGGTAATTCTTCCGTTGGCGAGTATGCCGTACAATTCCGTACACTTGCTTCAGAATTGTCCTGGAATAATGAGGCCCTCTGCGCGACCTTCAAAAAAGGCCTATCCAGCAACATTAAAGATGTTCTGGCCGCACGAGAAATCCCTGCTAATCTACATGAACTCATTCACCTAGCCACTCGCATTGACATGCGTTTTTCTGAAAGGCGCCAGGAACTCCGCCAAGATATGGACTCTGTTCGCACGAGGCGTTTCGTCTCCTCGGCTCCTCTCTCCTCTGGTCCCCTGCAATCTGTTCCTGTGCCTCCCGCCGTGGAGGCTATGCAGGTCGACCGGTCTCGCCTGACACCTCAAGAGAGGACACGACGCCGTATGGAGAACCTCTGCCTGTACTGTGCTAGTACCGAACACTTCCTGAGGGATTGTCCTATCCGTCCTCCCCGCCTGGAAAGACGTACGCTGACTCCGCACAAAGGTGAGACAGTCCTTGATGTCTACTCTGCTTCTCCACGTCTTACTGTGCCTGTGCGGATGTCTGCCTCTGCCTTCTCCTTCCCTGCTGTGGCCTTCTTGGACTCTGGATCTGCAGGAAATTTTATTTTGGCCTCTCTCGTCAACAGGTTCAACATTCCGGTGACCAGTCTCGCCAGACCCCTCTACATCAATTGTGTAAATAATGAAAGATTGGACTGTACCATACGTTTCCGCACGGAGCCCCTTCTTATGAGCATCGGATCTCATCATGAGAGGATTGAACTTTTGGTCCTCCCCAATTGCACCTCGGAAATTCTCCTTGGACTTCCCTGGCTTCAACTTCATTCCCCTACCCTGGATTGGTCCACTGGGGAGATCAAGAGTTGGGGGTCCTCTTGTTCCAAGAACTGTCTAAAACCGGTTCCCAGTAACCCTTGCCGTAACTCTGTGGTTCCTCCAGTAACCGGTCTCCCTAAGGCCTATATGGACTTCGCGGATGTTTTCTGCAAAAAACAAGCTGAGACACTACCTCCTCACAGGCCTTATGATTGCCCTATCGACCTCCTCCCGGGCACTACTCCACCCCGGGGCAGAATTTATCCTCTCTCTGCCCCAGAGACTCTTGCCATGTCCGAATACGTCCAGGAGAATCTAAAGAAGGGCTTTATCCGTAAATCCTCCTCTCCTGCCGGAGCCGGATTTTTCTTTGTGTCCAAAAAAGATGGCTCCCTACGTCCTTGCATTGACTACCGCGGTCTTAATAAAATCACGGTTAAGAACCGCTACCCCTTACCCCTCATCTCTGAACTCTTTGATCGCCTCCAAGGTGCCCACATCTTCACTAAATTGGACTTAAGAGGCGCCTATAACCTCATCCGCATCAGAGAGGGGGACGAGTGGAAAACGGCATTTAACACCAGAGATGGACACTTTGAGTATCTGGTCATGCCCTTTGGACTGTGCAACGCCCCTGCCGTCTTCCAAGACTTTGTCAATGAAATTTTTCGTGATCTGTTATACTCCTGTGTTGTTGTATATCTGGACGATATCCTAATTTTTTCTGCCAATCTAGAAGAACACCGCCAGCATGTCCGTATGGTTCTTCAGAGACTTCGTGACAACCAACTCTATGCCAAAATTGAGAAATGTCTGTTTGAATGCCAATCTCTTCCTTTTCTAGGATATTTGGTCTCTGGCCAGGGACTACAGATGGATCCAGACAAACTCTCTGCCGTCTTAGATTGGCCACGCCCCTCCGGACTCCGTGCTATCCAACGCTTTTTGGGGTTCGCCAATTATTACAGGCAATTTATTCCACATTTTTCTACCATTGTGGCTCCTATCGTGGCTTTAACCAAAAAAAGTGCTGATCCCAAGTCATGGCCTCCTCAAGCAGAAGACGCCTTTAAACGACTCAAGTCTGCCTTTTCTTCGGCTCCCGTCCTCTCCAGACCTGACCCTTCCAAACCCTTCCTATTGGAGGTTGATGCCTCCTCAGTGGGAGCTGGAGCTGTTCTTCTACAAAAAAATTCTTCCGGGCATGCTGTCACTTGTGGTTTTTTCTCTAGGACCTTCTCTCCAGCGGAGAGGAACTACTCCATCGGGGATCGAGAGCTTCTAGCCATTAAATTAGCACTTGAGGAATGGAGGCATCTTATGGAGGGATCAAGTTCTCCTGTTATTATCTACACCGACCACAAGAACCTCTCCTACCTCCAGTCTGCCCAACGGCTGAATCCTCGCCAGGCCCGGTGGTCTCTGTTCTTTGCCCGATTTAATTTTGAGATTCACTTTCGTCCTGCCGATAAGAACATTAGGGCCGATGCTCTCTCTCGTTCCTCGGATGCCTCAGAAGTTGATCTCCCTCCGCAACACATCATTCCACCTGACTGCCTGATCTCCACTTCTCCTGCCTCCATCAGGCAGACTCCTCCAGGGAAGACCTTTGTTTCTCCACGCCAACGCCTCGGAATCCTCAAATGGGGTCACTCCTCCCATCTCGCAGGTCATGCGGGCATCAAGAAATCTTTGCAACTCATCTCCCGCTTCTATTGGTGGCCGACTCTGGAGACGGATGTTGGGGACTTTGTGCGAGCCTGCACTATCTGTGCCCGGGATAAGACTCCTCGCCAGAAGCCCGCTGGTTTTCTTCATCCTCTGCCTGTCCCCGAACAGCCTTGGTCTCTGATTGGTATGGATTTTATTACTGATTTACCCCCTTCCCGTGGCAACACTGTTATTTGGGTGGTCGTTGATCGATTCTCCAAAATGGCACATTTCATCCCTCTTCCTGGTCTTCCTTCTGCGCCTCAGTTGGCTAAACAATTTTTTGTACACATTTTTCGTCTTCACGGGTTGCCTACGCAGATTGTCTCGGATAGAGGTGTCCAATTCGTGTCTAAATTCTGGAGGGCTCTCTGTAAACAACTCAAGATTAAATTAAATTTTTCCTCTGCATATCATCCCCAGTCCAATGGACAAGTAGAAAGAATTAACCAGATCTTGGGTGATTATTTGCGACATTTTGTTTCCTCCCGCCAGGATGACTGGGCAGATCTCCTTCCATGGGCCGAATTCTCGTATAACTTCAGGGTCTCTGAATCTTCCTCCAAATCCCCATTTTTCGTGGTGTACGGCCGTCACCCTCTTCCCCCCCTCCCTACCCCCTTGCCCTCTGGTCTGCCCGCTGTGGATGAAATTTCTCGTGACCTTTCCATTATATGGAGAGAGACCCAAAATTCTCTCTTACAGGCTTCTTCACGCATGAAGAGGTTCGCGGATAAGAAAAGAAGAGCTCCCCCCGTTTTTTCCCCTGGAGACAAGGTATGGCTCTCCGCTAAATATGTCCGCTTCCGTGTCCCTAGCTACAAGTTGGGACCACGCTATCTTGGTCCTTTCAAAATTTTGTGTCAAATTAATCCTGTCTCTTATAAACTTCTTCTTCCTCCTTCTCTTCGTATCCCTAATGCCTTTCACGTCTCTCTTCTCAAACCACTCATCCTCAACCGTTTTTCTCCCAAATCTGTTCCTCCCACTCCTGTTTCCGGCTCCTCGGACGTCTTCTCGGTCAAGGAAATTTTGGCTGCCAAAAAGGTCAGAGGGAAAAAATTTTTTTTAGTAGACTGGGAGGGTTGTGGTCCTGAAGAGAGATCCTGGGAACCTGAGGACAACATCCTTGACAAAAGTCTGCTCCTCAGGTTCTCAGGCTCCAAGAAGAGGGGGAGACCCAAGGGGGGGGGTACTGTTACGCCGAGCGCTCCGGGTCCCCGCTCCTCCCCGGAGCGCTCGCTTCACTCTCTCCGCTGCAGCGCTCCGGTCACGTCCTCTGACCCGGGGCGCTGCGATCCCGCTGCCAGCCGGGATGCGATTCGCGATGCGGGTAGCGCCCGCTCGCGATGCGCACCCCGGCTCCCCTACCTGACTCGCTCCCCGTCTGTTCTGTCCCGGCGCGCGCGGCCCCGCTCCCTAGGGCGCGCGCGCGCCGGGTCTCTGCGATTTAAAGGGCCACTGCGCCGCTGATTGGCGCAGTGGTTCCAATTAGGGTAATCACCTGTGCACTTCCCTATATTACCTCACTTCCCTTGCACTCCCTTGCCGGATCTTGTTGCCTTAGTGCCAGTGAAAGCGTTCCTTGTGTGTTCCTTGCCTGTGTTTCCAGACCTTCTGCCGTTGCCCCTGACTACGATCCTTGCTGCCTGCCCCGACCTTCTGCTACGTCCGACCTTGCTTCTGCCTACTCCCTTGTACCGCGCCTATCTTCAGCAGCCAGAGAGGTGAGCCGTTGCTAGTGGATACGACCTGGTCACTACCGCCGCAGCAAGACCATCCCGCTTTGCGGCGGGCTCTGGTGAAAACCAGTAGTGGCTTAGAACCGGTCCACTAGCACGGTCCACGCCAATCCCTCTCTGGCACAGAGGATCCACTACCTGCCAGCCGGCATCGTGACAACCCTCTTAACACATCTTTTTCCACAAAAAAGCCTCTCACCCCCTCATAATACACAGAATCTGTCCCATCATCCTTATGCATAGCAAGCTCTTTCCCCCAATCCTACATCCTACTGCTGGGACCCCCTGGGATCTCCTGCCCGGCGCCCCGGCCCTCCCCATGCATGGAACAGGCACAAAGCAATGGTCAAACCCCCCCCCCCCCCCCTCCATGCTTCTCTATGGGATAGACGGAAATACAGCGCTCGTGTATCTCTGGCTCTCCCATACAGATGCATGGAGGGGGCGTGTCGACCACCTCTTCGCCCGATCCTTGCATGGGGAGAGTGGTCGACTCCCCGCCAGTCAGTGCTGGACAAGCAGGATTTATTTGTTTATTTGTTAGTACAATGACAATGATATGAAGCCGCAGACTTGTCATTTGTCTTGTATCTGAGTATATTAGTCCCTTTTTGTTAGCGATATTGTAGAATATCTGAACTCCGTCTCCGTAGCCCGTAGATTGATCACGTGTTGTGACTCGCTGTTATCTGGCACGGCGTATCTGGATGATTTGCAGCTCCTACAATTTACATGATTGGATAGAATGTTGCGTTGTCCTTATAGCAAATAAAAATCTAAAGCAAAACAAATGACACCTGACAGCCCGAAAAATGGAAGGAAATAAAGCAACGATTTCAACTTCACACGAGGAACGTTCTGCACATAAATCCTCATTGGATCCTGGTTTAGTGAGAGCTGCACAATATATAGACCCAATGATTGTCATCTGAACGGAGACTTCACTGTAAGGGACAGATTACGGGTTTTTTCACAACTTTTCAATAGTAATTTTGCCAATGTGGTTAAAGGTCAGAGGTAGAAAGCAGCATCTGGTAACCGACCTGAGACCTGTCCCTTCTGATGTAAGGACCAGAGACTTGTCCCTTCTGATGTAAGGACCTGAGACCTGTCCCTTCTGATGTAAGGACCTGAGACTTGTCCCTTCTGATGTAAGGACCTGAGACTTGTCCCTTCTGATGTAAGGACCTGAGACCTGTCCCTTCTGATGTAAGGACCTGAGACCTGTCCCTTCTGATGTAAGGACCTGAGACTTGTCCCTTCTGATGTAAGGACCTGAGACTTGTCCCTTCTGATGTAAGGACCTGAGACCTGTCCCTTCTGATGTAAGGACCTGAGACTTGTCCCTTCTGATGTAAGGACCTGAGACCTGTCCCTTCTGATGTAATGACCTGAGACTTGTCCCTTCTGATGTAAGGACCTGAGACTTGTCCCTTCTGATGTAAGGACCTGAGACTTGTCCCTTCTGATGTAATGACCAGAGACTTGTCCCTTCTGATGTAAGGACCTGAGACTTGTCCCTTCTGATGTAAGGACCTGAGACTTGTCCCTTCTGATGTAAGGACCTGAGACTTGTCCCTTCTGGTGTAAGGACCTGAGACTTGTCCCTTCTGATGTAAGGACCTGAGACTTGTCCCTTCTGATGTAAGGACCTGAGACTTGTCCCTTCTGATGTAAGGACCTGAGACCTGTCCCTTCTGATGTAAGGACCTGAGACCTGTCCCTTCTGATGTAATGACCAGAGACTTGTCCCTTCTGATGTAATGACCAGAGACTTGTCCCTTCTGATGTAAGGACCTGAGACTTGTCCCTTCTGATGTAAGGACCTGAGACTTGTCCCTTCTGATGTAATGACCTGAGACTTGTCCCTTCTGATGTGAGGACCTGAGACTTGTCCCTTCTGATGTAAGGACCTGAGACTTGTCCCTTCTGATGTAAGGACCTGAGACTTGTCCCTTCTGATGTAATGACCTGAGACTTGTCCCTTCTGATGTAAGGACCTGAGACCTGTCCCTTCTGATGTAAGGACCTGAGACTTGTCCCTTCTGATGTAAGGACCTGAGACTTGTCCCTTCTGATGTAAGGACCTGAGACTTGTCCCTTCTGATGTAAGGACCTGAGACTTGTCTCTTCTGATGTAATGACCTGAGACTTGTCCCTTCTGATGTAAGGACCTGAGACTTGTCCCTTCTGATGTAAGGACCTGAGACTTGTCTCTTCTGATGTAATGACCTGAGACTTGTCCCTTCTGATGTAATGCCCTGAGACCTGTCCCTTCTGATGTAAGGACCTGAGACCTGTCCCTTCTGATGTAATGACCTGAGACCTGTCCCTTCTGATGTAAGGACCTGAGACCTGTCCCTTCTGATGTAAGGACCTGAGACCTGTCCCTTCTGATGTAATGACCTGAGACCTGTCCCTTCTGATGTAAGGACCTGAGACTTGTCCCTTCTGATGTGAGGACCTGAGACCTGTCCCTTCTGATGTGAGGACCTGAGACTTGTCCCTTCTGATGTAAGGACCTGAGACTTGTCCCTTCTGATGTAAGGACCTGAGACTTGTCCCTTCTGATGTAAGGACCTGAGACTTGTCCCTTCTGATGTAAGGACCTGAGACCTGTCCCTTCTGATGTAAGGACCTGAGACCTGTCCCTTCTGATGTAAGGACCTGAGACTTGTCCCTTCTGATGTAAGGACCTGAGACCTGTCCCTTCTGATGTAAGGACCTGAGACTTGTCCCTTCTGATGTAAGGACCTGAGACCTGTCCCTTCTGATGTAAGGACCTGAGACTTGTCCCTTCTGATGTAAGGACCTGAGACCTGTCCCTTCTGATGTAAGGACCTGAGACCTGTCCCTTCTGATGTAGGGACCTGAGACCTGTCCCTTCTGATGTAGGGACCTGAGACCTGTCCCTTCTGATGTGAGGACCTGAGACCTGTCCCTTCTGATGTAAGGACCTGAGACTTGTCCCTTCTGATGTAAGGACCTGAGACTTGTCCCTTCTGATGTAAGGACCTGAGACTTGTCCCTTCTGATGTAAGGACCTGAGACTTGTCCCTTCTGATGTAAGGACCTGAGACTTGTCCCTTCTGATGTAAGGACCTGAGACTTGTCCCTTCTGATGTAAGGACCTGAGACTTGTCCCTTCTGATGTAAGGACCTGAGACCTGTCCCTTCTGATGTAAGGACCTGAGACTTGTCCCTTCTGATGTAAGGACCTGAGACTTGTCCCTTCTGATGTAAGGACCTGAGACCTGTCCCTTCTGATGTAAGGACCTGAGACTTGTCCCTTCTGATGTAAGGACCTGAGACCTGTCCCTTCTGATGTAAGGACCTGAGACTTGTCCCTTCTGATGTAAGGACCTGAGACCTGTCCCTTCTGATGTAAGGACCTGAGACTTGTCCCTTCTGATGTAAGGACCTGAGACCTGTCCCTTCTGATGTAAGGACCTGAGACTTGTCCCTTCTGATGTAGGGACCTGAGACTTGTCCCTTCTGATGTGAGGACCTGAGACTTGTCCCTTCTGATGTAAGGACCTGAGACTTGTCCCTTCTGATGTAAGGACCTGAGACCTGTCCCTTCTGATGTAAGGACCTGAGACCTGTCCCTTCTGATGTGAGGACCTGAGACTTGTCCCTTCTGATATGAGGACCTGAGACTTGTCCCTTCTGATGTAAGGACCTGAGACTTGTCCCTTCTGATGTAAGGACCTGAGACTTGTCCCTTCTGATGTAAGGACCTGAGACTTGTCCCTTCTGATGTAAGGACCTGAGACCTGTCCCTTCTGATGTAAGGACCTGAGACCTGTCCCTTCTGATGTAAGGACCTGAGACTTGTCCCTTCTGATGTAAGGACCTGAGACTTGTCCCTTCTGATGTAATGACCTGAGACTTGTCCCTTCTGATGTAAGGACCTGAGACTTGTCCCTTCTGATGTAAGGACCTGAGACCTGTCCCTTCTGATGTAAGGACCTGAGACTTGTCCCTTCTGATGTAAGGACCTGAGACTTGTCCCTTCTGATGTAATGACCTGAGACTTGTCCCTTCTGATGTAAGGACCTGAGACTTGTCCCTTCTGGTGTAAGGACCTGAGACTTGTCCCTTCTGATGTAATGACCTGAGACTTGTCCCTTCTGATGTAAGGACCTGAGACTTGTCCCTTCTGATGTAAGGACCTGAGACCTGTCCCATCTGATGTAAGGACCTGAGACTTGTCCCTTCTGATGTAAGGACCTGAGACCTGTCCCTTCTGATGTAAGGACCTGAGACTTGTCCCTTCTGATGTAAGGACCTGAGACCTGTCCCTTCTGATGTAAGGACCTGAGACTTGTCCCTTCTGATGTAGGGACCTGAGACTTGTCCCTTCTGATGTGAGGACCTGAGACCTGTCCCTTCTGATGTGAGGACCTGAGACTTGTCCCTTCTGATGTAAGGACCTGAGACTTGTCCCTTCTGATGTAAGGACCTGAGACCTGTCCCTTCTGATGTAAGGACCTGAGACTTGTCCCTTCTGATGTAAGGACCTGAGACCTGTCCCTTCTGATGTAAGGACCTGAGACTTGTCCCTTCTGATGTGAGGACCTGAGACTTGTCCCTTCTGATATAAGGACCTGAGACTTGTCCCTTCTGATGTAAGGACCTGAGACTTGTCCCTTCTGATGTAAGGACCTGAGACTTGAAGGAACATGTAGACGAGTGGTCTCCAAACTGTGGATTACCTGTAACATTCGGAGAAGGCTGCGGGGTTTATATGTAACATCCAGAGAATCCTGCAGGGATTACATATTCAATCCAGGAGTTGTTGCCCGGTTTATGTGTGATATCAGTGGGGGGTATATATACTCTCTGCACAATAGGGACACCCTGCTAGTCCCGGATCGGACCCCTTTATACTTTCTACAAGGTGCTAGACTCATTCCTCAGAGATTTCACTCCATACCGACATGATGACATCACACAGTTCCTCCATATAGACATGATGACATCACACAGTTCCTCCATATGGACATGATGACATTACACAGTTCCTCCATATAGACATGATGACATCACACAGTTCCTCCATATAGACATGATGACATCACACAGTTCCTCATATAGACATGATGACATCACACAGTTCCTCCATATAGACATGATGACATCACACAGTTCCCCATATAGACATGATGACATCACACAGTCCCTCCATACAGACATGATGTCATCACACAGTTCCTCCATATAGACATGATGATATCACACAGTCCCTCCATATAGACATGATGACATCACACAGTTCTTCCATATGGACATGATGACATCACACAGTTCCACCATATAGACATGATGACATCACACAGTTCCTCCATATGGACATGATGTCATCACACTGTTCCTCCATATAGACATGATGATATCACACAGTCCCTCCATATAGACATGATGACATCACACAGTTCCTCCATATGGACATGATGACATCACACAGTTCCCCCATATAGACATGATGACATCACACAGTTCCTCCATATGGACATGATGACATCACACAGTTCCTTCATATAGACATGATGACATCACACAGTTCATCCATATGGACATGATGACATCACACAGTTCCTGCATATGGACATGATGACATCACACAGTTCCTCCATATAGACATGATGACATCACACAGTTCCTCCATATGGACATGATGACATCACACACTTCCTCCATATAGACATGATGACATCAGACAGTTCCTCCATATGGACATGGTGACATCACACAGTTCCTCCATATGGACATGATGACATCACATAGTTCCTCCATATGGACATGATGACATCACACAGTTCTCCATATGGACATGATGACATCACACAGTTCCTCCATATAGACATGATGACACCACACAGTTCCTTCATATAGACATGATGCCATAAGTGTTGAGCGGCATAGGCCATATTCGAATTTGCGATATTTCACGAAGATATAGACGAATATTCTTCATATATTCTCAATATTCGCGGCCTTTTTTTTTACTATGTGCCATAAAATGTGCATGCGCATTCACAATGAATTTCGCATGCGCACTATCGTGTGATGAAAGAGCTAAAAGAAGAGAGGGATCAATATGCACGAAAATTCGCATATGCAGTAACTAGTATTGGAGCCTCGTCAACACCACAAGCTGGAAGCAGGGAGGAATGATCACTGTGATGTGTACTGTGGAAAAAAAAGCGAATATTCGTAATTGCGAACATTTAGCGCTATATTTGCAATATTCGCAATAAATATTGGCATTGCGAATATTCGCGCCCAACACTAGATGCCATCACACAGTTATAAGGGATAAGATGTCTGTGGCCGGAGTACTCCTTTAAATACATTTTTCATCACATTTCTCCTTTAACCCTTTAACGACGCAGGACGTATATTTACGTCCTGTGCCGGCTCCCGCGATATGAAGCGGGGTCGCGCTGCGCTCATCAACGGCCGGGACCCGCGGCTAATACCACACATCGCCGATCGCGGCGATGTGCAGTATTAACCCTTTAGAAGCGGCGGTCAAAGCTGACCGCAGCTTCTAAAGCGAAAGTGAAAGTATCCCGGCTAGTCAGTCGGGCTGTTCGGGACCGCCGCGGTGAAATCGAGGCGTCCCGAACAGCTTGCAGGACACCGGGAGGGCCCTTACCTGCCTCCTCGGTGTCCGATCGACGAATGACTGCTCCGTGCCGTGAGATCCAGGCAGGAGCAGTCAAGCGCCGATAACACTGATCACAGGCGTGTTAATACACGCCAGTGATCAGCATAGGAGATCAGTGTGTGCAGTGTTATAGGTCCCTATGGGATAACAATGATCAGTATAAGAGATCAGTGTGTGCAGTGTTATAGGTCCTTATGGGATAACAATGATCAGTATAAGAGATCAGTGTGTGCAGTGTTATAGGTCCCTATGGGATAACAATGATCAGTATAAGAGATCAGTGTGTGCAGTGTTATAGGTCCCTATGGGACCTATAACACTTCAAAAAAAAAGTAAAAAAAAAAAGTGTTAATAAAGGTCATTTAACCCCTTCCCTAATAAAAGTTTGAATCACCCCCCTTTTCCCATAAAAAAACTGTGTAAATAAAAATAAACATATGTGGTATCGCTGCGTGTGTAAATGTCCGAACTATAAAAATATATTGTTAATTAAACCGCACAGTCAATGCCGTACGCGCAAAAAAATTCCAAAGTCTAAAAATGCGTATTTTGGTCACTTTTTATACCATTAAAAAATGATTAAAAAGTGATCAAAAAGTCAGATTAAAACAAAAATCATACCGATAAAAACTTTAGATCACGGCGCAAAAAATGAGCCCTCATACCGCCCTGTACGTGGAAAAATAAAAAAGTTATAGGGGTCAGAAGAGGACATTTTTAAACGTATGCATTTTCCTGCATGTAGTTATGATTTTTCCCAGAAGTGCGACAAAATCAAACCTATATAAGTAGGGTATCATTTTAACCGTATGGACCTACAGAATAATGATAAGGTGTCATTTTTACCGAAATATGCACTGCATAGAAACGGAAGCCCCCAAAAGTTACAAAATTGTGTTTTTTTTCTTCGATTTTGTCGCACAATGATTTTTTTTTTTCCGTTCCGTCGTGAATTTTTGGGTAAAATGACTGATGTCGCCGCAAAGTAGAATTGGTGACGCAAAAAATAAGCCCTAATATGGATTTTTAGGTGGGAAATTGAAAGGGTTATGATTTTTAAAAGGTGAGGAGGAAAAAACGAAAGTGCAAAAACGGAAAAACCTTGAGTCCTTAAGGGGTTAATAATAACCGAAATGAGACAAATGATCTAATACAGTGGTCTCAAACTGTGGCCCTCCAGCTGTTGCAAAACTTCAACTCCCAGCATGC
Source organism: Hyla sarda (assembly GCF_029499605.1). Classification (NCBI taxonomy): domain Eukaryota; kingdom Metazoa; phylum Chordata; class Amphibia; order Anura; family Hylidae; genus Hyla; species Hyla sarda. The sequence continues at coordinate 14,374,156 of NC_079196.1, read as the reverse complement.
CCGGACAGCCTACGGCTGTCCGGGCATGCTGGGAGTTGAAGTTTTGCAACAGCTGGAGGGCCACAGTTTGGGAGCACTGATGTGATCCTCCATAAGCGGAATGTTCGGGGACTTCAGGTCACCATTTAATGCTCCTCTCATCCTCCTCTTCACAAGTCTCTGCGTCTCCTTGGTGTTAAAGAGTTTACTCAGAGAAAAGAAAGCAGCGGCCCTCATTTCCTGAAGGGATTAGCGCCTCAGACTCTTCACACAAGCTGCTGCTGATGTTAAGGAGCGACCTTTCACCCCAGGGGATTGAGGAGATTAAGGAAGGGTTTAGACTGCGCTCACACCACTAATCCGTCCACTTTCACTAGATGTCATCTCGACACTTCCTGATCCGCCCTGTTAATCCTGCAAACATAATAAAGCAGACGTTAAACTTTGCCGAGGATTTTCTGAGCTAACAATCGTCGCGGAAAGTAATGTCCGATCGGCGCTGTTTACACCTGAGGACGCGGCTCGCGAGGATATTGCCTTGTATCACTCACACACTAATACACACTGTTTCCTTTTCTTTACATTAGTGGGGTGAGAGGGGCCGCAGCGGCAGGAGGAGAGCTCCGCCGGGGGACATGACATTTATGAAGATGGAAGAATGTTCTAGACTGAGGGAAAGCGCCATCCAACCATTCTATAGGAACGGCCTGGACATCACGGCCAAACACGAGAACCTTGTGATCAGGGGTCAAGTCCTGGTAAAAAAAAAAAAAAAAAGAAAAAAAGGGAAGGAACTCACCCATGATTTCCACTCAAGAGCTGGTCCTGCTAATAGGAATGGTGTTCCTGCTGTGGAAAAAAGTGCAGGAACTCCATTCCCACACATTCCTGCAGGACTTGACCCCCTGCCTGTGATACTGCTGATGTATCTCATATATCCATAGCGGTATACTCATATAGTAGTGCCCTAATATTAGTAGTGTTCTTATATAAGTAGCGTTCTTATTAATAGTAGTGTCCAGGAAAAAAACTATATATATATATATATATATATATATATATATATATATATATATATATCTCAACTGGCTCCAGAAAGTTAAACAGATTTGTAAATTACTTCTATTAAAAAATCTTAATCCTTCCAATAATTATCAGCTGCTGAAGTTGATTTGTTCTTTTCTGTCTGGCAACAGTGCTCTCTGCTGACACCTCTGCCTGTCTCGGGAACTGCACAGAGTAGAAGAGGTTTGCTATGGGGATTTGCTTCTACTCTGGACAGTTCCCGAGACAGGTGTCATCAGAGAGCACTTAGATAGAAAAGAACAACTCAACTCTACTCAAAGCAGCTCAAAAGTGCTGAAAGGATTAAGATTATTTAATAGAAGTAATTTACAAATCTGTCTTATTAATAGTAGTGCCCTTATCAATAGTATTGCCCTTATTAACAGCAGTGCCCTTATTAATAGTAATGCCCTTCACCCTTATTATTAGTAGTGTCCTTATTAATAGTATCGCCATTATTAATAGTAGTGCCCTTATTAATAGTATCGCCATTATTAATAGTATCGCCCTTATTAATAGTATTGCCCTTATTATTAGTAGTGCCCTTATTAATAGTATCGCCATTATTAATAGTATCGCCCTTATTAATAGTATTGCCCTTATTATTAGTAGTGCCCTTATTAATAGTATCGCCCTTATTAGTAGTATCGCCCTTATTAGTAGTATCGCCCTTATTATTAGTAGTGTCCTTATTAATAGTATTGCCCTTATTATTAGTATTGCCCTTATTATTAGTAGTGCCCTTATTATTAGTAGTGCCCTTATTAAATGTATCGCCCTTATTAATAGTATCGCCCTTATTAATAGTATCGCCCTTATTAATTGTATCGCCCTTATTAATAGTATCGCCCTTATTAATAGTATCGCCCTTATTAATTGTATCGCCCTTATTAATAGTATTGCCCTTATTATTAGTAGTGTCCTTATTAATAGTAGTGCCCTTATTAATAGCAGTGCCCTTATTAATAGTATCGCCCTTATTAATAGTAGTGCCCTTATTAATAGTATCGCCCTTATTAACAGGCTGTGAACAAAGCAGGCTGGCAGCTCTGAGTGTTCTCCTTTGTGAACAAAGCAGACTGTCCGGGCATGCTGGGAGTTGTAGTTTTGCAACAGCTGGGGGCACCCTGCTTGGGAAACACTGGTCTATGTAGAGAACAGGAGCTTCTTCAGGGTCCTGTACAGTACACAGTGTCCTAAAAAAGTAACATGGAGTCGCCCTCACCTGGTGTCCAAAGGAGCAGCTAACCCTGGCACAGGTAAAGTGTACACAACATGTAATACCTCCCTGTACTGTAGGGGGCACTACCAGACAGCCAGTCAGTGCATACACTTCAGTAATACAAGTAAAGAGTACAGAACATGTAATACCTCCCTGTACTGTAGGGGGCACTACCAGACACCAGTCAGTGCATACACTTCAGTAATACAAGTAAAGAGTACAGAACTTGTAATACCTCCCTGTACTGTAGGGGGCACTACCAGACAGCCAGTAAGTGCATACACTTCAGTAATACAAGTAAAGAGTACAGAACATGTAATACCTCCCTGTACTGTAGGGGGCGCTACCAGACACCAGTCAGTGCATACACTTAAGTATTACAGGTAAAGAGTACAGAACATGTAATACCTCCCTGTACTGTAGGGGCGCTACCAGACACCAGTCAGTGCATACACTTCAGTAATACAGGTAAAGTGTACAGAACATGTAATACCTCCCTGTACTGTAGGGGGGGCTACCAGACACCAGTCAGAACATACACTTCAGTAATACAGATAAAGAAAAGTACAGAACATGTAATACCTCCCTGTACTGTAGGGGGCGCTACCAGACACTAGTCAGTGCATACACTTCAGTAATACAGGTAAAGAGTACAGAACATGTAATACCTCCCTGTACTGTAGGGGGCGCTACCAGACACCAGTCAGTGCATACACTTCAGTAATACAGGTAAAGAATAGTACAGAACATGTAATACCTCCCTGTACTGTAGGGGACGCTACCAGACACCAGTCAGTGCATACACTTCAGTATTACAGGTAAAGAGCAGTACAGAACATGTAATACCTCCCTGTACTGTAGGGGGCGATACCAGACACCAGTCAGTGCATACACTTCAGCAATACAGGTAAAGAGTACAGAACATGTAATACCTCCCTGTACTGTAGGGGGCGCTACCAGACACCAGTCAGTGCATACACTTCAGTAATACAGGTAAAGAGTAGTATAGAACATGTAATACCTCCCTGTACTGTAGGGGGCGCTACCAGACACCAGTCAGTGCATACACTTCAGTAATGCAGGTAAAGAGTAAAGAACATGTAATACCTCCCTGTACTGTAGGGGGCGCTACCAGACACCAGTCAGTGCATACACTTCAGTATTACAGGTAAAGAGTACAGAACATGTAATACCTCCCTGTACTGTAGGGGGCGCTACCAGACACCAGTCAGTGCATACACTTCAGTATTATAGGTAAAGAGTACAGAACATGTAATACCTCCCTGTACTGTAGGGGGACCTACCAGACACCAGTCAGCGCTTACTCTTCAGTAATACAGGTGTTATACAAGTGAATGTCCATTCTGATTGGTCAGTACTTCCGGCCACTAACACGTTTCAAAGATCTGGACTGTCTGTACATTGTATGTTGAATCTGGTTTCAACTTACAATGGTCCAGAAAAGACCAGAAAAGACCATTGTATGTTGAAACTATTGTATGTTGAGGTCATTGTAAGTTGAGGGATCACTGTACACAGATTGGAGGAGGGGAGAATCTTTTCTATGGAGAATAAATGTTTTTCTTGTACAATCTGCAGAAGATAAAGGAGAACTCTGCATTTATTGTTCCATCCAGCAGAGGGCAGTATATCTCTGAGTGGGGGCCCCACACCTCTTCACCCCCCCCCCCCCCCAAGTGTCCTCCCAGTGACCACCATGAAGAGGCGATATCATTCATATGTCAGGCGCTTGCCCCAGCGGCCGCCGCCTCATATGTCACTCCTGACAGCAGTTAGCAGCCAATTCATTTAATTAGTAATCAATTAGCTTGTTACTATTGGAGGTAATTACCTTTTTATAGAGAGAGGAGAGCAGCTGGCCGGTGATAAAACTCACATTAATAAACGCTGCTTTCACCAGGAGCCGCCGCGGCTGCCAGAATTATTGCCTATTTCAGTGTGACAAAGGCTGAGCCCCCCCGGGGAGGGGCGTGTATTCTTCTGCTGCAGTATTGGGGGGCCGACAACCCCCGTCCTGTCAGCTCCTATATTCTCTATACTTTATCTGCACAATACACAATATTTATCATCACACAGAGAACGCGGCTCATTCTCATTTTGTGCCTCACTGATGCTGGAAGAGTCACAATCCCTCGGAGCATTGTATAAACACCGCGCAGGATGTTCTCTAATTAACTACACCAAGAAAACGCGAAATTTGTGGCGGCGTCTGAATCGTAAAACTCCGAAAGTGGAAAAGAAAAAAGGCAGGAAATCAAAATCTGCTGATACGGGCACAATTACAAAGTATCCAATTTATAATACAACGCTGTTATACAGAACAAACAGACCATTATAGTAGATACAGTATATCACTTATCATACAGGATTCAAACCTACAATAATACATACAGTGATCCCTCAACTTACAATGGTCTTTTCTGGACTATTGTAACTTGAAACCAGACTCAACATACAATGTACGGACAGACCAGATCTGCAAAACGTGTCAATGGCTGGAAGAACCGACCAATTAGAATGGGCATTTACACCTGTACTACTGAAGCGTATGCACTGACTGGTGTCTGGTAGCACCCCTACAGTACAGGAAGGTATTACATGTTCTGTACTCTTTACCTGTATTACTGACGTGTATGCACTGACTGGTGTCTGGTAGCGCCCCCTATAGTACAGGAAGGTATTACATGTTCTGTACTCTTTACCTGTATTACTGAAGTGTATGCACTGACTGGTGTCTGGTAGCGCCCCCTACAGTACAGGGAGGTATTACATGTTCTGTACTCTTTACCTGTATTACTGAAGTGTATGCACTGACTGGTGTCTGGTAGCACCCCCTACAGTACAGGAAGGTATTACATGTTCTGTACTCTTTACCTGTATTACTGAAGTGTATGCACTGACTGGTGTCTGGTAGCGCCCCCTACAATACAGGGAGGTATTACATGTTCTGTACTCTTTACCTGCATTACTGAAGTGTATGCACTGACTGGTGTCTGGTAGCGCCCCCTACAGTACAGGGAGGTATTACATGTTCTGTACTCTTTACCTGTATTACTGAAGTGTATGCACTGACTGGTGTCTGGTAGCACCCCTACAGTACAGGGAGGTATTACATGTTCTGTATTCTTTACCTGTATTAGTGAAGTACATGCACTGACTGGTGTCTGGTAGCGCCCCCTACAGTACAGGGAGGTATTACATGTTCTGTACTCTTTACCTGTATTACTGAAGTGTATGCACTGACTGGTGTCTGGTAACACCCCCAACAGTACAGGGAGGTATTACATGTTCTGTACTCTATACCTGTATAACTGAATTGTATGCAGTGACTGGTGGCTGGTAGCGCCCCCTACAGTACAGGGAGGTATTACATGTTCAGTACTCTTTACCTGTGCCAGGGTTAGCTGTTCCTTTGGGACCAAGTAAGGGCGACTCATTTTAATTTTTTAGGACATTGCGTGTTCTGTACAGGACCCTGAAGAAGCTCCTGTTCTCTACATAGACAAGTGTTTCCCAATGAGGGTGCCTCCAGCTGTTGTAAAACTACAACTTCCCTGTCCGGGCATGCTGAGAGTTGTAGTTTTGCAACAGCTGGAGCCACCCTGGTTGGGAATGACCGAAAAAGACAGTGATTACAGCTCCCAGCAGATCTTTATTACTTTTATGTGTAAGGATTTGCTTTATCTATATTAGTTATCTACTTATTTTTCTTTAATCCTCACTTTTTCCTATTTTTGGATGACATTTTGGGGCTTCAGAACCAATTTCCAGGTTTCCATAGAGTTATGATCTCCATATACAATGGACTCAACATACAATGGTCGTCCTGGAACCGATTAATATTATAACTTGGGGGACCACTGTATATACCACAGAAAGCCCAATCATAAACACAAGGAACTGGATGTCGGAAGCAGGAAAAATGGGCGACTTTGAAAAAGGCCGAATAGTGATGCATAGACTGGACGGACAAACGGTGATCGGGGGCAGGGTCATGGGTGCCCAATGTGTGTAGGTGAAGGCTCGTCTACCTGGTCCGATCCCACAGAAGAACCGCTGTAGAGCAAACTGCTCAAAAATGTCCTGTGTATGTATATATATATATATATATATATATATACACACATGGGGGGAGATTTATCAAAACCTGTGCAAAGGAAAACTTGCCCAGTTGCCCATAGCAACCAATCAGCTCGCTTCTTTCATTTTGCAGAGGCCTTGTTAAAAATGAAAGCAGCGATCTGATTGGTTGCTATGGGCAACTGGGCAACTTTTCCTCCAGACAGGTTTTGATAAATCTCCCCCCATGGTGTGGACTCACTTAAGGAAGATACTGTATAAATAGATAGATAGATATATATATATATGGTGTAGACTCACTTATGGAAGATACTGTATATATATATATATATATATATATATATATATATATATGTGGTGTAGACTCACTTATGGAAGATACTGTATATATATATATATATATATATATGTGGTGTAGACTCACTTATGGAAGATACTGTATAAATAGATAGATATATAGATATATATGGTGTAGACTCACTTATGGAAGATACTGTATATATATATATATATATATATATATATATATATATATATGTGGTGTAGACTCACTTATGGAAGATACTGTATAAATATATATATATATATATATATATATATATATATGTGGTGTGGACTCACTTATGGAAGATACTGTATAAATATATATATATATGTGGTGTGGACTCACTTATGGAAGATACTGTATAAATATATATATATATATATATATATATATATATATATATATATATATGGTGTAGACTCACTTATGGAAGATACTGTATAAATATATATATATATGGTGTGGACTCACTTATGGGAAATACTGTATATAAGAAACATGTTACATAGGATAAAACATATATGTCGCTCATTCCAATAATACCATGTAAGTCACTAGGTCACTTCTGGAATTCTTTGAGTCTTCCCATTCACCAGTTCTGTAATAATGGACGGGGGGGGGGGGGGGTTGTTGAGGGTCTTCTCTTCAGTCAGAGGACAAGGTCAGAGGAGAATAATGATAAGGGACCAAGTCACAGAACCTACATGGGATTTCTGTCATTACTAAATGGCTGAGAGGAGGAGGGGGCGATGGCGGTGGTGTGGGTGCAGGACCTGTGGGGGGGCTCGGGCCCCATGTGACTAGGCTGGTGGCAGTAAATCCCGAGGCTGCAGTGAGGGGAGGCAATGACTTGGTACATTAGTTCTTAGGGGAAGAGCAGAGCCTGTAATGAGATGATGAGCTGGTGCCTTGTTCTCCATTCATCATCCTGCTTTCTCCAATATATGTCCCTTTATCTGCTCTCGCCTCCTGCTGTCAGCCGCTCTTATATAAATCAGCCCCTCACTCGCTGCCCTGTTAAGGGTCATGGGCCACAATCATTATTGACAAATTAGGGCCCCCCCCCCCCCCCTGCCTGGCCCTGGAGTGTGTTCTCATTTACATATCAATGATGGAGGGAGATAATTAATAATTAGACTCTTAACCCCGGGACACAGGAGGAAGTTTATCAGCCGATTGTTGTCCTGGAAATGACTGGATAATGGGATTGTAGTGGAAATACCCAGCTGTAGGTGTCTGCCCTGATTTACGCCGACAATAGTGGCGCACCATCCCGGCCCTGGAAATCAATCCGCACATGAAATAAAAATATTGTCATTGTAAGCGGCGGCGGCGCGGGGGCGAATTGCTTCATTATAAATTCATTGTTACCGGGCCTATCGGCAAGATCAGTAATTTCTATGTAAATGAGTCATTATGGGACGATTATGAGCGAGAGCGGGGTGGGAGGCGTTACTGCGCCCATGTAGGAGATACGCAGGGTCAGATCGCAGCGGCGGGGGATGGATGGCGAGGATCTGATTATAAACTATGGCCCGATAGTTGTCCTGTCATCTCAGTCTGATGAGTGTATAGACCAGTGGTCTTCAACTTGCGGACCTCCAGATGTTGCAAAACTACAACTTCCAGCATGCCCGGACAGCCAACGGCTGTCCGGGCATGCTGGAAGTTGTAGTTTTGCAACATCTGGAGGTCCGCAGGTTGAAGACCACTGATATAGACTAGGGATCGACCGATATCATTTTTTTAGGGCCAATACCGATATTCTGTGGAGGTTAGGGCCGATAGCCGATAGTTTATACAGATATATCGCAATGTCCGTCCCCCCGCACTTTACCCCAACGCACCGCACCGCTCCGGCCAGAGACCGCCGCCGCTGCCCCATTGCCTCCCCCTTTCCCGGTTTTATAATTGCCTGTTCCCGGGGTCCGCTCTACTTCTGTCTCCTGAGCTGTCACTGTGCGCAATGACAGTGACGTCGCGTTGAGGACATCACTCGTCATTGCGATGCGCAGCGCACAGCGTAACACAGGACACGCAGGAGCCAGAAATAGCGTGGACCCCGGGAACAGGTAATTATAAAACCAGGGATGGGGAAGGCAATGGGGCAGCGGTGGGGGGTGCGGTGGTGGGAGGTGCGGCACGGTGCGGGCGGTGCAGGGGGCGGGGCATTATCGGATTATCGGCAAGGTAATTGCTGATACCGACAACGTCCAAAATCATGAATATCGGCCGAACCGATAATCGGTCAATCCCTAGTATAGACCATTACAACAATGGGATCAAAGCGGAGGCCTATCCCATCATGGCTGTAATGTAGAACTCCAGTTAGCAAGTAACATGTTAAAGTCGCACAAAACATCATGTTTTTTGTATAGTCCATGATCGGTTCCGTGTTACAGTCACGTAATGTAGAAAGCAGAGAAAAAAAACACTTCCCCTCCTCCCAACTCGGGTTCACACCAAGCTCGACGCGTCTCTGTATACTTGTAGAAAATACGCACAACCCAGCACTTAAACGAATGCAGTTTTATTCCAAGTTAGCAGAAGGTACCCAAAATCACACCTGCGCAGACCACCCGCTCACATCTTGACACATTTCGGGCGCATGCGCTCGAAACGTGTCAAAATGTGAACAGGTGGTCTGCACAGGTGTGGTTTCCGGTACCTTCTGCTAACTTGGAATAAAGCTGCATTCACTTAAAGAGTACCTCTCATGATCTTCACTGCCCCCATCATGATAAACCACCCCCTGACTTTATTTTTATTATTTGTTAGTTTTTATATTGCTCTGTATTTTCTGCTCCTCAGATTCACAGTTCCCCAGCAGGCATGACATCATCTGAAGCCATACAGGGGAGAACTTCCTCCCTCACTCTGCTACACACAGCCCATAGCAGTTCAGTGTGTGAGATGAGCTGTGATTGGATAAGGCTGCACCCCCCCCCCCCCCCAAGCACTCCAGATTGCATTTTTTTATTTTTTTTCTAAGAGCCGAGGAATGTGCTCTTGAATCACCCAAAGTGCAAGAAAAAGTGTAAAACGTCTTACACACAAAAAAAAGTGCACAAAGGATGCGGTCTATCGCAAGCCCCTCTCCTACAGGAGAGAGGCCCCCAACAAACCTTACCTTTCACCTCTGCACCAAAAGGTACCTGCGAGGTTCCAGGTTCGATGTCCCTTTTTGACTAAGCTACTAAGGGACCACAAATGATCCCGGCATCCTCCTTGGCATTAGCCAAGGTATCTGCCCGCAGAGCCCATAATGGTCGGTACTCTGCCCATGCAGGAGGACCCGGGGTTTTTGCAGGGAGGTGCGGAACCTGATGGCCACACACACCTACCCTAGACCACCAGGAGGGACAGCCAGAAGGGCTACCGCATCCTAACAATCCTGTGGACACACAACACGCAAAAAGTGACACAGTGAACAAAAATAAATAAATAAGTGAATGTGCGCAGATATACTGCCCGGCCGGATCTATAAAAATGTCTCTGATCCTAGCCAGTAGGCCGGGAATCAAGAGGTGAGTGCCACAAGGTGAAGAGGTCATGGTGCCCGTGCTTCCACTCAGTGAGCCCATCCTCTCAGTGAGTTTCGGCACCTCGGGGTCACCACTCCCCGAGGCACTAAAGTACCTCGGCTCTAGACCCTCTCAGCCTCATGGCGAGACCCGGAGGGAACAGGTCACATTGGGGCAGCGGTTGAGCTGATTCCTCAGAATCAGCCCCGGAACGACCCGGTACACCTGCCCCCTCCATGCAGCACCCGTCCTCACCAGTCATACATTGATGGTGTCTGATCCACAGATAAAACTGATAAGAACAGATACTACACTTGATCTTTGCCAAAAGGCCGAGGAGCGATTTTGGACTTCTGCCAGGCCAGCAGGAGTCCAAAGTCTGTGCAAGACATGGGGGGAAATGTGCTCTGGACAAGTAGGGAGACACCTAGTGGCAGCTTTTTTTTTTCAAACAAAGTACATTAGAGAAATTTTTTATTTACCATAAGGAGCGCAATAGCAAAAATAAATTTTTATGACAGTGCACTTTTACCGTATTTTTCGCCGTATAAGACGCACTTTTTCTTCCCCAAAACTGGGGGGAAAAATTCGGTGCGTCTTATACGGCGAATACACCCCTATCGCGGCGGTCCCTGCGGCCATCAACGGCCGGGACCCGCAGCTAATACAGGACATCACCGATCGCGGTGATGCCCTGTATTAACCCTTCAGACGCGGCGATCAAAGCTGACCGCCGCGTCTGAAGGGAAAGTGACACTAACCCGGCTGTTCAGTCGGGCTGCTCGGGACCGCCGCGATTTCACCGCGGCGGTCCCGAACAGCCCGACAGAATAGCCGGGTTAGTGCTTACAGGACACCGGGGGGGACCTTACCTGCCTCCTCGGTGTCTTCTCCGTTCAGGGATCCCCTGTATGGCCGGCGCTCTCCTTCCTCGTCATCACGTCGTCGCGTACGTGCGTCGGCGTGCGTAAGGATGTGATGGCGGCGACGGAGAGCGAGGATACCCGGCCGGCAGCAGAGATGTTCCGGAGCGACGGGGACCACGGCGACAGCGATGGAGCGACATCCAGGGCAGCGGTGACGGGGACACGGAGCGGCGGGGACACGTGAGTATTACCTCCTATGCAGTGGTCTTCAATCTGCGGACCTCCAGATGTTGCAAAACTACAACTCCCAGCATGCCCGGACAGCCAACGGCTGTCCGGGCATGCTGGGAGTTGTAGTTTTGCAACATCTGGAGGTCCGCAGGTTGAAGACCACTATTGGGTTCAAAATCTTTATTTTTTTAGATTTTGCCCCTAAAAATTGGGTGCGTCTTATACGCCGGTGCGTCCTATAGGGCGAAAAATACGGTAAGTGTTTGGTTGTGCGTATTTTTTTACAGTCACGCAATGCATCGTGTGTATAGTCTATTGGTACTTGTCTACACCGGACAATTGTCCCTTAGGGCCTATGGACACTATGGAAATTCAGCAGGGAATTAACCTCAAAATTCCAAGACCCATGGGCTTTTCCAGGTGGATTTCGCCGAAAGAAGTTCCCATTGGAACCTCTGTAGTGTGCACAGAATCCCATTAAGATCAAAGAGATACTGCAGCAAATGGGATGTCCTTGGTGTGCATTGGCCCCTGGGCTATGTTCACAGGGCAGAAAATGTCTGCCAGGAAAAACACGGGCCTGTTCCGCCACTGCTAGGACCGCTCAGAAATGTACCATCTCACCAGACGGCAATGCATATCCGAGCGGAACCAGCAGAAACAACGGGGGAGATTTATCAAAACCTGACCAGAGGAACAGTTGCTGAGTTGCCCATAGCAACCAATCAGATCGCTTCAGAGGCCTTTTCAAAAATGAAAGCAGCGATCTGATTGGTTGCTATGGGCAACTCAGCAACTGTTCCTCTGGTCAGGATTTGATAAATCTCCCCCTTTGAACCTGTCTACCGTTAATACGGATGCTGCGGAGTTTCCGAGCATCCGTATTTCCTGGGGTTCCCGCTCAGGAATTCCGTCATGTGAACATAGCCTTAACTGTTCTGTTACTCTAAGGTTATGTTTACGCGCCCCTTTTTCTCTGCTCACTTTTAAGGTTTGAAAAAGCCTCTGATATTTTCTGAAGTTTTTGAGGCTGTTTTTTTTATTTATTTTTTTACCTTATTTTTTTTCCGTTTTTGGGACATTTTACTTGGCATAGATGCAGTCGCTATATGGGCAATAGTGTTGGGCTCGAATAGTAGCATTTCGAATTTTTTTTTGCGAATATCGCAAATTTGCCAATATTGTGAATATATTCGCTATATATTCGAAATTGCGAATACAGTCGTCCCTCAAGTTACAATATTAATTGGTTCTGGGACGACCATTGTATGTTGAAACCATTGTATGTTGAGACCAGAACTCTATGGAAACCTGGTAATTGGTTCTAAAGCCACCAAAATGTCATCCGAAAATAGGAAAAAGTGAGGATTAAAGAAAAATAAGTAGATAACTAATACAGATAAAGCAAATCCTTACATATAAAAGTAATAAAGAGCTGCTGGGAGCTGTAATCACTGTCTATGTCAGTGTTTCCCAAGCAGGGAGAACTCCAGCTGTTGCAAAACTACAACTCCCAGCATGCCCGGACAGCCGAAGGCTGTCCGGGCATGCAGGGAGTTGTAGTTTTGCAACAGCTGGGGGCACCCTGCTTGGGAAACACTGGTCTATGTAGAGGACGGCAGCTTCTTCAGGGTCCTGTACAGTACACGAAATGTCCTAAAAAAAAAGTAATGGAGTCGCCTTCACCTGGTGTCCAAAGGAGCAGGTAACCCTGGGACAGGTAAAGTGTACAGAACATGTAATACCTCTCTGTACTGTAGGGGGCGCTACCAGACACCAGTCAGTGCATACACTTCAGTAATACAGGTAAAGAGTACAGAACATGTAATACCTCCCTGTACTGTAAGGGGCGCTACCAGACACCAGTCAGTGCATATGCTTCAGTAATACAGGTAAAGAGTACAGAGCATGTAATACCTCACTGTACTGTAGGGGACGCTACCAGACACCAGTCAGTGCATACACTTCAGTAATACAGGTAAAGAGTACAGAACATGTAATACCTCCCTGTACTGTAGGGGGCGCTACCAGACATCAGTCAGTGCATACACTTCAGTAATACAGGTAAAGAGTACAGAACATGTAATACCTCCCTGTACTGTAGGGGGCGCTACCAGACATCAGTCAGTGCATACGCTTCAGTAATACAGGGGTTTTACCAGTGAATGCCCATTTTGCTTGGTGGGTTCTTCCAGCCATTGATATGATCTGGATTGTCCGTACATTGTATGTTGAGTCTGGTTTCAACTTACAATGGTCCAGAAAAGACCATTGTATGTTGAAACCATTGTATGTTGAGGCCATTGTAAGTTGAGGGATCACTGTACTTGCTTTTTTCCGCATATGCGCATATTCCTTCTTTTCACTTGTGGCCCAATTAGAATGATGCAAATACACTTGTCAGAGGTTATCAACAACATCCACAGCAACCAATAGGAAAGTTGCCCACCCCCTCACTGTTTTCTTCCTCGAATATGCGAATATAACGAATACGGGAAATTCGTGAATATAGGACGAATATTCGTCTATATATTCGCGAAATATCGCAAATTCGAATATGGGCAATGCCGTTCATCACTAATGGGCAACAGCAAAAAAGCTATAACCCAGAAAATTGCTATTTTAATTCAGGACATATTTTAATGGCCCAAAATAGGTGTTAAATTATGGCCATATTTGGGCACATAAAGGACATCCGTAACAATTATGGTCAAAAAAATGATTACGGGGTTCAATAAAAAGCTGTTTTTTCTATTCAATATAATAAAATCCATCCAAATTCCAAGGAATTTTTTTAAATTTTATGGCTCTTTTTGGTTGGTAAAAAGATATATAAAAAATCCAGGTTCGGAATGTATATTCACATGGCGGAAATTCCGTTGAATTCTGCAAAATTGAAAGACAGATTCATTCTTTTTTGAGGAATCTGGAAGGCGGAATTTCCACGGCAGAATTTCTTCAGCCAAAGGCTGTCAGGGCATGCTGGGAGTTGTAGTTTTGCAACAGCTGGAGGCACCCTGGTTGGGGAATACTGGACTAGGGCAAAATTTTACAACCAGGATGCCTCCTGATTTTAGCTTCCGGCTGCCGGGCATGCTGGGAGTTGTAGTTTTTAAACAGCAGGAGGCATCCTGGTTGGGGAATACTGGACTAGGGCAATGTTTCACAAACAGGGTGCCTCCAGCTTTAAGCCTCTGGCTGTCCGGGCATACTTGGTGTTGTAGTTTTGCAACAGCTGGAGGCTCTCTGGTTGGGGAATACTGGACTAGGGCAATGTTTTGCAACTCAGGTGCCTCCAGTCTTCAGCTGTCCAGGCATGCTGGGAGTTGTAGTTTTGCAACAGCTGGAGGTACCTTGGTTGGGGAACACTGGACTAAGGCAATATTTTGCAAGCCGGTGTCTCCAGCCTTTTTCCGATCCTCTGGTAGTGACGCCATGATGCCTGAATTTCCACAGAACAATTCTGAGCCCCCCCGTGTATCCCCCCCCCCCTCCTCCTCGGTGACTTACAGTCTTCTGAACAGAGGAGCGCTAACCTCCTCCCCGACTCCGCCACACGATGACGGCTAATTTTCTGGACTGTCTTTCAGAATGATAGTGTTTACTTTGAATATTTTCTATAGATTATCTGTCTTTGCGTTAAGCAGGGATATTAAAAGCAATTAAGCTCAGACACAAATGAATCGTTTTTTTTGCGGGGGCGACACGTCAGGCGGTTCCTGATATACACCAGGGTTTTTACCTGACGTGGATTTTTATCTTAATTATCGCGCAATTTTTTTTTTTTTTTTTTTTTTGCACTCTGCATATTTAATTCAATTTGCATGCATGGCGAACTCTTGTTAAAGGTAATATTACATGTGTCACTTGGCGGCGAGTAGAGATTTTATCACGAAGAAATGCATGAAAAAAAACCCTGGATCGCGGGCATCGCCGTAATAAGCAATATTGTGTCCTAATTAGAACAACACAAAGGAAGATTCATTGTCTCCGACTCATTGTGCTTCTCCGCCGCCGCTGCAGGAATTCTCAGTAGTAATATGTTCTGCACGACGCCGCTTTGTGATGTATTCATGTGACATTAACAACAAGGATGGCGCTCTAATGCTGGATGTTCGACGTGATTTTAATTCCATTCAAACCTAATTAACTCGAAGATTTCACATTTCGAGCCCTTTCTCGTCTTCGGTGGAGTTAGCGCCGTACAATTATAGGGACATAATAAGGGCTTATGAGCATCGCAGTTACCACGATACCAATACGTTAATGCAACCATTAAAGGGGTATCCCTGTTTTTTGTTTTTTTTGTGCTACAGGGGCTGTAAAGTTAGTGTAGTTCATAATATAGTGTCTGTACCTGTGTTTAACAGTGGTCCCGCAATTCTTCTGTGATTTTTGCCCCAAGGTTTATTTTTAACAACATACAAAATGAGGGTCGTCTCAGATTTTCCCAGGTTGCAGTGTCGCCTGAGACATTACATCACTAGACAGGTAATCAGCAGGAGCCTATCTTTGCTTAAAGGGGTACTCCTCCCCTAGACATCTTATCCCCTATCCAAAGGATAGGGGATAAGATGTCAGATCATCGGGGTCCCGCTGCATGGCGAGTTCGCTCTGCGCGTAATGACGGGCACTACAGGGGCTGGAGCATCGTTATGTCATGGCTCCGCCCCTCGTGACGTCACGGCCCACCCCCCTCAATACAAGTCTATGGGAGGGGGCGTGGCGCTCGTCACGTTCCCTGCCATAGACTTGCATTAAGAGGGCAGGCCGTGATGTCACGAGGGGCGGAGCTATGATGTCACGCTGCTCCATACCCTGTATCGCCCATCATTACGCACAGAGCGAACTCGCTCTGTGCAGTAAGGATAGCGGGATCCCCTTTGGATAGGGGATAAGATGTCTAGGGGTGGAGTACCCCTTTAAATGGGTTGAGCGACCGCTGGGTGGGAGGAAGATCATTCTGTTTTTGCAACAGCTGGAGACACCCTGCTCTGAAAACACTGGTTTATTGTATTGAAGGCAGCACAGGTGTGTTTTAAAGGGGTACTCCGCTGCCCTGCTTTCGGAGCTCCGCTCCCCAGCGTCCAGACGCTGGGGAGCGGAGCTCCGAAAGCAGGGCAACGGAGTACCCCTTTAATGGTTGGGGTGGTTGATGTGTGGGAGGGAGAAAAGTGACCTGACATTTACAAGCAAGGAATCATGGGATTTGTAGTTTAAGGGAACAAACTCCAACAGGAAATTCCCAAAAAGATAGCCTCAGCGTTATGGTAATCTCAACATAGCCATTTAGCCCCAAGACAAGCGCAGATCCTTCCTAAGCATGTCCATTACTGTCTGTCGGGTACGTACTAAAATCACCTTATGGTGGAGAACCCCTTTAATGTCCTTGGATCTATAGATTTCCAGTGTGACAGCAGCCTCCACACCCCACACCACCGGCAGCCATTGTGGAGCATCAGCTCCTTGATGACCTTATCGTCGTATACACATGTTCCTGCTCACGGGCCAATGAGGCTTGTCTGACAGAGGTGATAATGGTCTGATGGATTCATGTCATGTCATTACCACTCACATGTACCCCACATCCATTAGGATCTTGTCAATGTCCATCTGGATAGGGGCCCATTAATATACAATTAGGTAATAACCAGATATAAACCCTGTCAATGCCCAGGCAGACTGACAATGACACAGTGCCCTGTCATGTCCCGGGTTACTTATATTGATCCTAAATTGTCTATTCAGATAAAGAGTACCGTATATACTCGAGTATAAGCCGACCCGAATATAACCCAAGGCCCCTAATTTCACCCCAAAAACCCAGGAAAAGTTTTTGACTCGACTATAAGCCTAGGGTGGGAAATACATCATCTCCCCATGTCATCATCCAGATCCCCGTCATCATCCCCCCATGTCATCATCCAGACCCCTGTCATCATCCCCCCCATGTCATCATCCAGACCCCCGTCATCATCCCCCCCCCCCCTTCTTCATCACCGCCTGTCAATCCCTTCATCAGTGGTCTTCAACCTGCGGACCTCCAGATGTTACAAAATTACAACTCCCAGCATGCCCGGACAGCCATCGGCTGTCCGGGCATGCTGGGAGTTGTAGTCTTGAAACCTCTGGAGGTCCGCAGGTTGAAGACCACTGCAGCCTTCGTCATCATCCAGACCCCCTTCATCATCACCGCCTGTCAATCCCTTCATCAGTAGTGATGTCGCGAACATAACATTTTCGGTTCGCGAACCGTGAACGCGAACTTCCGCAAAAGTTTGCGAACCAGCGAACCGGGCAGGCAGGCGAATTTTAAAACCCACAGGGACTCTTTCTGGCCACAATAGTGATTTAAAAGTTGTTTCAAGGGGACCAACACCTGGACTGTGGCGTGCTGGAGGGGGATCCATGGCAAAACTGCCATGGAAAATTACATAGTTGATGCAGAGTCTGGTTTTAATCCATAATGGGCATAAATCACCTATTATTCCTAAAAGGTTTGGAATAATGTGCTTTAGCCCCCTTTAGGCAGCACATAGATTCCCCCATATTAGGCAGCACATAGTTAGAGCCCCCCTTTAGGCAGCACATAGTAAGATCTCCCCTTTAGGCAGCACATAGTAAGATCTCCCCTTTAGGCAGCACATAGATTCCCCCATGTTAGGCAGCACATAGTTAGAGGTTCCCTTTAGGCAGCACATAAGATTCCCCCAAATAAGTCACATAGTTAGAGCCCCCCTTTAGGCAGCACATAGACTCCCCCATGATAGGCAGCACATAGTTAGAGGTCCCCTTTAGGCAGCACATATAATTCCCCCATATTAGGCAGCACACAGTGGGATTTGAACCCAAGGCCCCAGCGCTGCAAGTCAGCAGTGCTAACCTGAGCCACCATGCTAGCTTTAGCATACATCTAATATCCACGGTTGCTAAAATGGACAGAGATGTCAGCAGAGAGTACCAGAAAAATTAGGAATGTACACATGGATGAAAAATTGGGTATTGTCGCAGCCGCAGCTGTAGCAGCGGCCAGAAAAATTGCAGCACCATAACAAGTGCAGCAGCAGAGGCCCGAAAAATTAGGCATGTACTCCTGGCGGGAAAATTTGGTTATTGTCGCAGCCGCAGCTATAGCAGCGGCCAGAAAAATATCTGTTCATTTCGCCAGGCAGAAAGTGCCCTAAACATTGCGGCTTGAACACTATTTGGTGGCGGATAAGTCACGTAAGTCATCCGGCATTCAGAGTTCAAATACAGCAGCGTGTGGACCATTTTTAGGCCAAGGCAGCTCATCTGATCAGGCCTTGTTCAGTCAAATGTATCACCCAGTGTCAGTCCCTTCGGGATCCATCCCTCATTCATCTTAAGAAAGGTGAGGTAATCCAGACTTTTTTGACCAAGGCGACTCCTCTTCTCAGTGACAATACCTCCTGCTGTACTGAAGGTCCTTTCTGACAGGACACTTGAAGCGGGACAGGCCAGAAGTTCGAGTGCAAATTGGGATAGCTCAGGCCACAGGTCAAGCCGACACACCCAGTAGTCAAGGGGTTCATCGCTCCTCAGAGTGTCGATATCTGCGGTTAAGGCCAGGTAGTCTGCTACCTGTCGGTCAAGTCGTTCTCTGATGGTGGACCCCGAAGGGCTGTGGCGATGCATAGGACATAAAAAGCTCTGCATGTCCTCCATCAACAGCATATCTGTACAGCTTCCTGTCCTTGCCGGCGTGTTCGTGGGAGTAGGAGGAGGATTACTTTCACCTCTTCCCCTGTTAGATCCCTGTTGTGCTGTGACATGACCCTTATACGCTGTGTAAAGCATACTTCTTAATTTATTTTGGACCTGCTGAATCCTTTCTGCCTTGCTGTAATGCGGTAACATGTCAGGCACTTTATGTTTATATCGGGGGTCGAGTAGCGTGGACACCCAGTACAGGTCGTTCTCCTTCATCCTTTTTATACGAGGGTCCCTCAACAGGCACGACAGCATGAAAGACCCCATTTGCACAAGGACGGATGCCGAGCTACTCATGTCCCCTTCCTCGTCCTCAGTGATGTCAGGGAAGGTATAATCTTCTTCCCCCAGCCACGTACAACACCACGGGAACCAGATAGGTGACAAGGAGCACCCTGGGATGCCTGCTGTGGTTGGTCTTCCTCCTCCTCTTCAAAGCCACATTCCTCCTCTTACTCCTCTTCCTCACAATCCTCTTCCAGCATTGCCGCAGGTCCAGCAAGCGATGCTGATAAGGCTGTTCCTGGTGGTGATGGTGTCCACAACTCTTCCTCTTCACGCTCATCTACTGCCTGATCCAGCACTCTTCGCAGGGCACGCTCCAGGAAGAAAACAAACGGTATGATGTTGCTGATGGTGCCTTCGGTGCGACTGACCAGGTTTGTCACCTCCTCAAAAGGACACATGAGCCTACAGGCATTGCGCATGAGCCTCCAGTAACGTGGCAAAAAAATTCCCAGCTCCGCAGATGATGTCCTAGCTCCCCGGTCATACAAATATTAGTTGACTGCTTTTTCTTGTTGGAGCAGGCGGTCGAACATTAGGAGTGTTGAATTCCAACGTGTCGGGCTGTCGCAAATCAAGCGCCTCACTGGCACGTTGTTTCGCCGCTGGATATCTGACAAGTGCCCCATGGCCGTGTAGGAACGCCTGAAATGGCCACACACCTTCCTGGACTGCTTCAGGACATCCTGTAAGCCTGGGTACTTGAGCACAAAGTGTTGTACAATCAGATTACACACATGTGCCATGCACGGCACATGTGTCAACTTGCCCAACCCCAATGCCGCCAACAAATTTTTTCCGTTGTCACAAACCACCTTGCCGATCTCCAGTTGGTGCGGAGTCAGCCACTGGTCCACCTGTGCGTTCAGGGCCGACAGGAGCGCTGGTGCAGTGTGACTCTCCGCTTTGAGGCAAGTCAACCCCAAGATGGCGTGACACTGCCGTATCCGAGATGTGGAATAGCACCTGGGGAGCTGGGGGGGGGGGGGTGCCGGTGATGTGGAACAAGACGCAGCAGTGGAAGAGGACTCGGCCGAGGATGTTATGGAAGAGGATGGAGTAGGAGGAGTAGAGGAGGTGGCAGCAGGCCTGCCTGCAAGTCGTGGCGGTGTCACCAACTCCTCTGCAGAGCCGCGCATTCCATGCTTGGCAGCTGTCACCAGGTTTACCCAATGCGCAGTGTAGGTGATAAACCTGCCCTGACCATGCTTTGCAGACCAGGTATCAGTGGTCAGATGGACCCTTGCCCCTACACTGTGTGCCAGACATGCCATAATTTCCTTCCACTGTGGTGTCCCAATGGCTACAAATTTTTTAAAGGCCTCAGACTCCACCAGCTTGTATGGTAAAAGCTGGCGGGCTAGCAGTTCCGACAAGCCAGCTGTCAGACGCCGGGCTAAGGGGGTGACTTTTAGACATTGGCTTCTTGTGCTCAAACATCTCCCTGACAAACACCTGACTGTCGGCAGATGAGCAGGAACTGCTCAAGGCGAGAGACGGAGAGGCGGATGGTTGAGAGGGGGCAAGGAGTCCAGCAGTGGTTGACCTGGCTGAAGATGCTGGACCAGGAGGAGGATGGCGGCTTTGACTTTGTGTGCTGCTTGTACTGACTGTCACGATGCCGGCTGGCAGGAGGTGGATCCTCTGTGCCAGAGAGGGATTGGCGAGGACCGCGCTAGTGGACCGGTTCTAAGCCACTACAGGTATTCACCAGAGCCCGCCGCAAAGCGGGATGGTCTTGCTGCGGCGGTAGTGACCAGGTCGTATCCACTAGCAACGGCTCACCTCTCTGGCTGCTGAAGATACTGAAGAAAGGCGAGGTACAAGGGAGTAGGCAGTAGCAAGGTCGGACGTAGCAGAAGGTCGGGGGCAGGCGGCAAGGTTCGTAGTCAGGGGAGATAGCAAAGGTACTGGTACACAGGCTATAAAACACACAATACGCTTTCACTGGCACTAAGGCAACAAGATCCGGCAAGGGAGTGCAAGGGAGGAGACTAGATATAGCCAGGGAACAGGTGGGAACCAATTAAGCTAATTGGGCCAGGCACCAATCATTGGTGCACTGGCCCTTTAAGTCTCAGGGAGCTGGCGCGCGCGCGCCCTAGAGAGCGGAGCCGCGCGCGCCAGCACATGACAGCAGGGGACGGGAACGGGTAAGTGACCTGGGATGCGATTCGCGAGCGGGCGCGTCCCGCTGTGCGAATCGCATCCCCAACGGCCATGACAGAGCAGCGCTCCCGGTCAGCGGGACTGACCGGGGAGCTGCAGGGAAAGAGACGCCGTGAGCGCTCCGGGGAGGAGCGGGGACCCGGAGCGCTAGGCGTAACAGTACCCCCCCCCTTAGGTCTCCCCTTCTCTTTATCGGGTAACTGCCTCCCCTGGGATGAGGACACCGGGAAAGGATGGAGGGATTCCTCAACGGCAGGCAGAACCGCAGGAGTAGGAATGGGGAGAGAGGGCAGAGGGCGGGACCTGGCACGGGGCAGTGTGACACCAGGACGAGGGCCATGAGGGGACACAGAAGCTTGCCTGATGGAACTGGGAGGGGGGGAGGGGCATTTCCTGTGGCAGGCAGAGTCCTTAATGACCTTAGGGGGACCAGATACAGGAGGAACCACAGAGTTACGGCAAGGGTTACTGGGAACCGGTTTTAGACAGTTCTTGGAACAAGAGGACCCCCAACTCTTGATCTCCCCAGTGGACCAATCCATGGTTGGGGAATGAAGTTGAAGCCAGGGAAGTCCAAGGAGAATTTCCGAGGTGCAATTGGGGAGGACCAAAAGTTCAATCCTCTCGTGGTGAGATCCGATGCTCATAAGAAGGGGCTCCGTGCGGAAACGTATGGTACAGTCCAACCTGGCTCCATTGACCGCGGAAATGTGGAGTGGCTTGACAAGACGGGTCACCGGAATACGGAATTTATTCACAAAGGAGTCCCGAATAAAATTCCCAGAAGCTCCAGAGTCCAGGCAGGCCACGGCTGAGAGGGGAGAGCTGGCTGAAGTGGAAATCCGAACAGGTACCGTGAGACGTGGAGAAGCCGACTTGGCATCAAGAGAAGCCACACCCACGAGAGCAGAGTGCGAGCGTGCGTTTCCCAGACGTGGAGGACGGATTGGGCAATCCACCAGAAAATGTTCAGTACTGGCACAGTACAGACAAAGATTCTCTTCCTTACGGCGATTCCTCTCTTCCAGGGTCAGGCGAGACCGATCCACTTGCATGGCCTCCTCGGCGGGAGGCCTAGGCGCAGATTGCAGTGGAGACTGTGGGAGAGGTGGCCAGAGATCTAAGTCTTTTTCCTGGCGGAGCTCTTGATGCCTCTCAGAAAAACGCATGTCAATGCGAGTGGCTAGATGAATGAGTTCATGCAGGCTAGCAGGAGTCTCTCGTGCGGCCAGAACATCTTTAATGTTGCTGGATAGGCCTTTTTTAAAGGTCGCGCAGAGAGCCTCATTATTCCAGGATAGTTCAGAAGCAAGAGTACGGAATTGTATGGCGTACTCGCCAACGGAGGAATTACCCTGGACCAGGTTCAGCAGGGCAGTCTCAGCAGAAGAGGCTCGGGCAGGTTCCTCAAAGACACTTCGAATTTCCGAGAAGAAGGAGTGAACAGAGGCAGTGACGGGGTCATTGCGGTCCCAGAGCGGTGTGGCCCATGACAGGGCTTTTCCAGACAGAAGGCTGACTACGAAAGCCACCTTAGACCTTTCAGTAGGAAACAGGTCCGACATCATCTCCAAGTGCAGAGAACATTGCGAAAGGAAGCCACGGCAAAACTTAGAGTCCCCATTAAATTTGTCCGGCAAAGACAGGCGGAGGCTAGGAGTGGCCACTCGCTGCGGAAGGGGTGCAGGAGCTGGCGGAGGAGATGATTGCTGATGAAGTTGCGACTGAAGTTGGTGCACAATGGTGGACATTTCTGACATCTGGTGGGTTAGATGGGCGATCTGTCGGGCTTGCTGGGCGACCACCGTGGTGATATCAGAGGCAACTGGCAGGGGAACCTCAGCGGGATCCATGGCCGGATCTACTGTCACGATGCCGGCTGGCAGGAGGTGGATCCTCTGTGCCAGAGAGGGATTGGCGAGGACCGCGCTAGTGGACCGGTTCTAAGCCACTACAGGTATTCACCAGAGCCCGCCGCAAAGCGGGATGGTCTTGCTGCGGCGGTAGTGACCAGGTCGTATCCACTAGCAACGGCTCACCTCTCTGGCTGCTGAAGATACTGAAGAAAGGCGAGGTACAAGGGAGTAGGCAGTAGCAAGGTCGGACGTAGCAGAAGGTCGGGGGCAGGCGGCAAGGTTCGTAGTCAGGGGAGATAGCAAAGGTACTGGTACACAGGCTATAAAACACACAATACGCTTTCACTGGCACTAAGGCAACAAGATCCGGCAAGGGAGTGCAAGGGAGGAGACTAGATATAGCCAGGGAACAGGTGGGAACCAATTAAGCTAATTGGGCCAGGCACCAATCATTGGTGCACTGGCCCTTTAAGTCTCAGGGAGCTGGCGCGCGCGCGCCCTAGAGAGCGGAGCCGCGCGCGCCAGCACATGACAGCAGGGGACGGGAACGGGTAAGTGACCTGGGATGCGATTCGCGAGCGGGCGCGTCCCGCTGTGCGAATCGCATCCCCAACGGCCATGACAGAGCAGCGCTCCCGGTCAGCGGGACTGACCGGGGAGCTGCAGGGAAAGAGACGCCGTGAGCGCTCCGGGGAGGAGCGGGGACCCGGAGCGCTAGGCGTAACACTGACGTGTTCATCCCATAGCATTTGTGATGTGACATCATGTGCCTTCGCAAAGCAGTTGTGCCTAGGTGGGTTTTGGACTCCCCACGACTCAGTTTCTTCTGGCACAGGTTGCAAATGGTCTCGCTGTTGTCAGAGGCAGACACACACAAAAAATGCCACACTGCTGAGCTCTGTGATGACGCCATTCTGATGGTGGCAACAGCATGCGTTGATTGGCGTCCCGTCTGGCTGACCCCGGGTGCCGATGCATGCTGTCTGACTGTGCCACTAGCTCCTTGTGACGACCTCCCCGTGCTTCCAACTCGTCTCCTCCTCCTCTCTGTCTCCCCATCTGAACTTTCCCCCTCTTCTTCTCTTCTAGCGGGCACCCACGTGGCATCCACGGACACATCGTCATCATCAACACCTTCACCGCTATCTGACACCTCAAGAAATGAAGCAGCAGCGGGTACAACATCATCATCACACCGTACGTCCATGTGTGTAATGCTGCCTGACTGAGACATATCCCTGTTAACTACATCCTCTGGCATTAATGGTTGCGCATCACTCATGTCTTCAAAATGATGTGTAAATAACTCCTCTGACGGATCAAGTAAAGCTGCTGTGGTGCTAGTGTTGGTGGTGGCGGCAAGTGGTAGCATGAGAGGTGCCCAAAGCTAAGCTAGAGGAGGAGAAGGATGGTGCGTCAAGGTTCCGAGCGAAAGCTGTAGTAGATTGGGTGTCTTGTGATAGCCAGTCAACTAAGTCCTCAGAACTTTGGGGGTTCAGGGTACGTGGCCTCTGAACACAGGCCATTCTAGGGCCAAAAGGAATCCCAGCACCACGACGGCCCCTGCGGGGTAGCCTTCCTCTGCCTGTCATTTTTTTGGTTAAATTTGCACAAGTGTCACACCAAATGTGATTTGCACTAGGGTGACACAATTTGCCCTGCAGGCAAAAAAACTGGCAACTGTGACATGAACTGACAGTGACGACTGGTTTTATTTAACAGCCAAAAAAGTTTTTTTTTTTTTTTAATTTGCACAACTGTCACACCTAATGTGATTTGCACTAGGGTGACACAATTTGCCCTACAGGGAAAAAACTGGCAACTGTGACGTGAACTGACAGTGACAACTGGTTTTATTTAACAGCCAAAAAAGGTATTTTTTTTCCAATTTGCACAACTGTCACACCAAATGTGATTTGCACTAGTGTGACAATGAGCAAAAAAGCTTGCCAGCGGAGTTCCCCTTTTAAGCAGTGGTCCCTAACCAGGGTGCCTCCAGCTGTTGCAAAACACACGGACTGATATATTTCAGCCCTTTGAAAACTGTAGTAGTTAGTTGCTTTAAAGAAAAAAAGCTTGCCAGCGGAGTTCCCCTTTTATGCAGTGGTTCCCAACCAGGGTGCCTCTAGCTGTTGCAAAACACAGGGACTGATATATTTCAGCCCTTTGAATACTGTAGTAGTTAGTTGCTTTAAAGAAAAAAAGCTTGCCAGCGGAGTTCCCCTTTTTAAGCAGTGGTCCCCAACCAGGGTGCCTCCAGGTGTTGCAAAACACACGGACTGATATCTTTCAGCCCTTTGAATACTGTAGTAGTTAGTTGCTTGAAGGAACTAAAGTTTTATACTGGAGTACCCCTTTTAACCTGCGGTTCCCTCCCAACCAGGGTGCCTCCAGCTGTTGCAAGACACACGGACTGATATCTTTCAGCCCTAAAAAGGGCTTTTTGGTTGCTGTCTTTAAAGCAGATGTTACACTAGTGCTTTAGAAGTAAACTGGACCCTGAATACACCACCTAGCAGCAACCTAGCTATCGCTTTCCTTATACAGCAGGAGCAGCTTCTCTGACCCTCCACTTCCTAATCCTGCAGCATGCTGAATGAGTGTAAAATGGCGTCCGTGCAAGAGGTAGGAGGTTCTGGAAGGGAGGGACTGCTGCTGATTGGCTGTAATGTGTCTGCTGACTCTGACTCACAGGGTCAAATTTTACTGCAATGTTAAAGTATAGGAGGCGGATCGAACTTCACATATGTTCACCCGGCGATGCGAACGCGAACATGCTAAGTTCGCCGGGAACTGTTCGCCGGCGAACAATTCGCGACATCTCTATTCATCAGTGGTCTTCAACCTGCGGACCTCCAGATGTTGCAAAACTACAACTCCCAGCATGCCCGGACAGCCATCGGCTGTCCGGGCATGCTAGGAGTTGTAGTTTTGAAACCTCTGGAGGTCCGCAGGTTGAAGACCACTGCGGCCTTCTTCATCATCCAGACACCCCCTTTAGTTTTCTACTCACCTGCCCTCGGTGGGAAGGAAGTGTGGTAGCCTAGGGGGTATGTAGGGTAATTGGGGTGTTGCGGTTCTGTATAATAAAGGGCGCTGTTAACCCTTGTCACTCGTGACGCCAGGGTGAGGGTTAAAACTCTGTAGTGATGCTGGGCCTATCGCCACCCTTCCCAAGAGCGAGGTGAGTGTAAAATAAATGGATTGTCCACAGCAGTGCAGAACTTAAAACTTGCAGGAACTTTACTGAAGATTTTCTGTACATGCAGTATCGGTAACAGTCCAGACAGCAGAGTCTATATAGACAGCACAGCAGTGATTGACAGATGCTTAGGACCGGAAAGTTCTCTTAAGATTTGGAGGATTGTACTTGCATAGATCCACTGGATTTAGGGGTTGGATTAGGTCCGGAGATATTGCGGAGATAGCGGGGAATTGTAAGAACTATCCGTCTCTAGCGCAGGCTTAGGCCGCAAGGCTTTGGCCTAGAAATTGTCTTGAAAGCTGCGGAGGTCCTACCTCATCCAGAGTCAGCAACCCAAGAGAGCGACAAAATGGCGCAGCTCCCTTATATGGGCAGGGGCTGGCCGTTTTGGATTCGTCCATATCAGCTGTCACTCACCGTTAGAATAGATTGTGGGTGATCCCTTGACTAGAACCACCAAAAGTCCTTTTGCAAAACCATACAGTTCTGTAACCCGGTCACATGAGCCGCAGGTCCTGCGACGCTAAAACAAGTAAGTAAGACCATATACATATATTTATATAGGTAATATTTATAAATATCAAGTTACTAAGGGGTGACTAGGGGTTAATTAGGGAAGCGAACCCCGACAGTCCTAGGGACTCTAACTTTAGGGACTAATAACAAAGACACAATATGAAATATGGTCCCGGGACACCACAGAAGGGTGAGCTGGTCCAGGCCATCTATGTTGCAGGGACCATCCGGAGCGGAGGGTTAGTCATTCCGGGCTGTCCATTTTCACCGAGGGGCCCTCTTCTCCGCGCTCCGGGCCCGGCCGCAGACTAGTGACGTTGCCTTGACGACGACGCACAGGAACGTTCATGACGAGATCTACTAGTGTCTAGTAATACAGGGATCTACTAGTGATCAGTAATACAGAGATCTACAAGTGTCTAGTAATACAGGGATCTACAAGTGTCTAGTAATACAGAGATCTACAAGTGTCTAGTAATACAGGGATCTACAAGTGTCTAGTAATACAGGGATCTACTAGTGTCTAGTAATACAGGGATCTACAAGTGTCTAGTAATACAGGGATCTACAAGTGTCTAGTAATACAGAGATCTACAAGTGTCTAGTAATACAGGGATCTACTAGTGTCTAGTAATACAGAGATCTACAAGTGTCTAGTAATACAGGGATCTACAAGTGTCAAGTATTACATAGATCTACAGTACTAATATCCAGTAATACAGGGATCTATTAATGCCTAGTTATATAGGGATCTACTATTATGTTTAGTGTTTAGTTATAGAGGAGTCTACCAGCAATACAGGTGTGGTGAGGGTGTAATAAGGGCAGATGTCATTACCCTAGGGGTAGATGACATTAACCCCTTGTGTTCGTGACGCCAGGGCATGGTTTTACCTCTACTCCACCCGAAGGTGTGGCTGCTGGATCCTGGGCTAGGCACGGGGCAAATAATGACACCGACGCCAAGTTACGGAACAACAGCAGCTTTACTGAGGCAGATAGATGCAATAGCCTTTACAGCTCAGGAAGGAAGGGACCAGTGACTTCAGAGACTTGCAGGCTCGCTGAGACTTGTAGTGGACTTGAATTAATTTCCGCAGGCCCATGCTGAATTTAGACCAACTGATCTTGGCTGACTTGACTAGGACTGACTAGACTTCACTCCTTGTGTAGCTTACAAGGTTTTGACGGACACCTGTGGGGCACTTGGTTAGTGGAAGCGTGGCTGCCTGGTATGCCTTGGGTCTCCTCAGGACACCAGAGACTCTCGAGTCTTGACTATTCCTCAGCATGCAATACACTGACTAGCTTGCTCCTCTTAGGGTTTATATGGGGGAGACTTTGGAGGGGTCCTATAGGTCACCCACAAGTCATCTGGTCACTGACACCTTCCCTGGGTATATGACTTAGCAACAACATTTAGAGGTACATAACATTATTCATAAATTGCAATAGATAATACAAAACACATGTTAAGTATTTATAATACACATATTAAGGGGGGACTCAGGGGACACTGCAATAGAGTCCACCAGACAGGAAAGCAAGGGTACAGGGCTGATGAACTGGGGAAGAGTCCATGTGGCATTTTTACACAACATCCATATATGCTCAGTCTTTTGAGGGTGTTAACCAGGATGAATTTGAACAAGGTTCTCGTGAGGTATTTTGACCTTATAACTGCTTGGTGGTATAAAATGAGTTTGGATCGGGCTGCCTGAGGCTCTCTACCCTGATGCCTGTGCTAATGGGGCCTTTCAGCTTTAGCAACTTCTCCCCATAACATTGGACTAGCAGTTATACATTTGCCTTACAACACATGAGAATGTTACATATATACACAATAGCTCTGTCACTTTACGTGCTACTTACGCCTTCAGGAGAACTCTCTGGCCACAAGAGAACCCTGTGCACAATGGACAGAAAACAATAGACATTAGACTTGAAATGACTATTATGGACTGGATATACTGACTATTAGTGTTGCTTGCGAATATTCGCGCATATCACACTATATATTCGCAATTACGAATGTTCATTTTTTTTTTCACAGTACACATCACAGTGATCATCCCTCTCTGCTTCCAGCTTGTGTGGTGTAAAGAAGGCTCTAATACTACTGTGTGAGACTGGCATGCGAATTTTTGCATATGCAAATTTTTGTATAATGAAATTTTCGTTTATGCTAATTTCCACATATATGCATGTGATGAGGTGATTAAGGTATGCTTCACCTGACAGGGTCAGGACACCTCCTGTACAAATGCAATGGGTAGAATAACTTTAGACTCTATAGACATTTGGTGTAAACATTCTAAAAATGCACTTTATTACAAGGTGCCCCAAATAATACAGTTTCACAACAATAATTGTAATTGCATTCACTTGTGCAAAAAGATAAACGATATATTACGCTGTAATATACCTGGTACAGAAGAGTCTGTAGTAAAGGATCTCGGCTATAAGCCGGGCACATAAACTTACACAAAATGGTCACGAGAGTTCTTGGTTAGTCCACCAGGCACTTTTCTTAAACGTTGCATCAACCTGAAAAACAACAGTGGTACTCCCACATAACAATATCAGTCTCCTGACTAAACAGTAGAGAAAAGCAAAATTATTACAGATGAGTGTCAGTCTGGAATTTCCCATGCCAGCCTCGCCTGTCGGACTGCTTCCTAGGCTGGGACATATAACGAGGACCATGGGACTGTGCCCCTCCAAAGGACTGACATGAGTGTTCCAATTCACTCAGGAAAACGTGGACTTGGTTATGGTAGAACTCACAGTGACTATCATTTGCACAGCAGAAGCTTGCGCCACTGGGGTACGATGTGTCGGTGCCTGTTGGGCCGGCCAAATTTCCTCCTCAACAGGAGTAGGCTGTGGCACTTTAGTTGGTGCTCGGTGAGCAGGCCAAACCTCCTCAGTGACAGGAGTAGGCATGAGCACATCTGTAGATGACCTGAGTTGGTACTTCGTTGCCATGACGGGCGCCTTGGGCAGGTACCCTTCTTCTTCTTGACCGATGCCTCTGGCTTTAGAAGACAGCAAGCCAAAGGGGTCTGCATCCCAGTCGTCCAATGGAAAGTATGTGAATGAGAGCTGTGTTGGGTTCTTCGGATGGGTCACCGCTGCCGCCCACTCTCCTCTCACGTTGTTGACCGGATGTAACACTCACGTTTCAGAAGACAGGAAGCCCGGTGGAAGTGGATCTGCTGGACCTGTGTGGCAGATGACTCAGACCGTACCAGGTAGCGGAGTCTAAGGTGCCGCTGGTTTTCACCAGAGCCCGCCGCAAAGCGGGATGGACTTGCTGCGGCAGGCGGCAGCCAGGTTGCTACCCCTGGCACGGCTCAACTACACAGGCGGCTGAGGAGATGAGAAGCACAGGAGGGATAAGGCAGGTCGTAGTCAGGATAGCAGAAGGTGAAGGCAGGCGGCAAAGTAGCGTAGTCAGGACATAGAAGGAGGTCAGTAGGCAGGCGGCAGAGGAGCAAGGTCAAGTCACAGAGCAAAGGATCAGATACACAGTAAGGCAACTCTCAGGAATGCTTTCTCTCAGGAACAAGGCAACAAAGATCTGGCAGGGAAGTGAGGAGGGTGGAGGAATTTATCAATGAGCCACAGGTGAATTACACTTATGAGCGCACTGGCCCTTTACATCTTAAAGCTCCGATGCGCGCGTGCCCTAGGGGAGCAGAGAGGCAGAGGCTGGGGCAAGAGAAGCACCAGGTGAGTGACGGACTGGGGCTCGCAATGTCACGCAATGCGAGTCCCAGCCCCGCCGGCAGCTGCAGGTAACGGGACCATGCGCTCACGGCCAGCGTGTGCGGCCGGAGCACATAACGTAACACCGGAGTACAGTCCACTATCTTCCCGCTCTCCAACGAATGCAGATGTTGGGCGAGATAATCTCTTCTGACTGCCCTTCTGTTGACAAGAATGGTTCCTCCGTGACGGCAGTCCATGAAGGTGCCAAAGCCTCGCATTTTATCAAACTTAATTACCATGGCTCTGCGCCTCTCTAGGGGTGGCTCTCCCTCTCGGGGGGTGGTCTAGCATCCTAATGTACAGGGCCTCAAGGTTTTTCGTGTCTTGTTGCTGCGCTTGGCGCACTTCATATGGCATTGGTTTTGGCCCATACTCCTTTCTTCTTTGTGCCCTCATCTCCTCCAGTAATGCAGCCATTTGGGCCTCTTGCTTAGCCCTCTGGGTCTGGGCTGTCGCAACTGGGGGATGGGGCTTCCCTGGTAGGGGTAAAAGGTACTCTCTCATATACTGGATGAGTTTCGGCTAATCGCCAAATAGCCACCTGGGCAGTGGTGGTGACTAGTGTTGCTCGCGAATATTCGCAATTTGAATTTTATTCGCGAATATCGCATTTTCGCGAATATTCGCGAATATAGCACTATATATTCGTAATTACGAATATTCGTATTTTTAATTTTTTTTTCACAGTACACATCACAGTGATCACCCCCCTCTGCTTCCAGCTTGTGTGGTGTAAGAAGGCTCTAATACTACTGTGTGAGACTGGCGTGCGAATTTTCGCATATGTGAATTTACGCATATGCGAAAATAAACGCGACTATTACGAATATGTGAATTTAGCGAATATATGACGAATATCGCGAATTCGAATATGGCCTATGCCGCTCAACACTAGGGTGACCGGGGGCATGCTGTGGGCTTCTGGACCTGGGGGGCAATCTCTGGACTGGGAGTAGATGGAGGGGTAGATAAAACGGCCTCAGCCAGGGTACTCACTTCCGACTCCTTCGTATAATAAAACAAAAGACAGACAGCGCTCCATAGTGTAATACCATTTTTGCACAAAGGAATAACTTAGGTGGATATCGCGCTTACCACAGTGGGTTACACTCCACCAAGTGCAACAATGGATAAAGGTGTGGAATACAAGTAAGGTGTCAGCAGCCACTCCACGTCTCGTCAGGTATAGCACAAAAGAACAATAAAACTCCAAGGTGTGGATGGGATAGACGGGCGCTCAACCCCCAGGTAGAAGGATAAAACGTTTATTCACCCATAATGCAACGCGTTTCACAGCACAGCTGCTTCATCATCAACCTTATTGCCTGATGAAGCAGCTAAGCTGTGAACCGCGTTGCATTATGGGTGAATAAACGTTTTATTCTTCTACCTGGTGGTTGAGCGCCCGTCTCTCCCGTCCACACCTTGGAGTTTTATTGTTATTTTGTGCGACTCCTTCGTATGGATCTCTGTCCAGGATCCCCCGGTCCGGTGGTGTGGGGACAGCCTCACCAGCGACGCTCCTCGGGACGATGCAGGCGTTTCCCCTGCCGGAGTCACTGGTCACTCTTAGTCATCATCGGGCAGCGGGACTTTTAGATGGGTGTCTTCGGCCCCGATGGAGATCCTCTGCAGCCGTTCCGCCAACTCCTGGAACATCTGCGCCCCAGCCGCTGCCACCTTTCGGACGCTCTGCGCAAACTTAGGACTCTCAGACCTTGTGCTTGCTTGCTGCTCTGCCATGTTTCTCTCTCTACATACTTCCGGCAAACTGAAGAGGTCGAGCGGCAATGTTTCTTTCACAGTGGACTTCGGGAAGATGGCCGCCGGCCGGAAGTACGTCAGCGGTGCAGTGCTGATTTCCACTCCCCCAGCAACAAGGGGCGGATCTTTCAAGTTCCACATAGGACTCGGGACGGCAACATGGCTTCCACGCTGAGGGCGGGACGCTGACCAGCACAGGACATTTTCGTGCACTTCTCCTGCACATCTTTAACTCTTTCAGGTACAGCCAGGACTTTGTTATGTGGTAGCCCAGTACAGGAGTTGTACCCCTGTACACTAGCTGCCCTGTCCAGCAGACTCCATACAGTCACCCCTGGACCCCCCATGCACATATGTTCTACCTATTTGCGTCCACTAATACAGGGACCTGTAAGCTTCCAGTAATATAGGGATCTATCTGCGTCTAGTAGTACAGGAATCTATTTGCATCCAGTAGTACAGGGATCTATTTGCATCCAGTAGTACAGGGATCTATTATTTGCATCCAGTAGTACAGGGATCTGTTACCTTCCTGTATTGTGGGGATCTATTAGTGTCCAGTAGTACAGGGATCTATTAGCCTCCAGTAGTACAGGGATCTATTAGCATCCAGTAGTACAGGGATCTATTTGCATCCAGTAATACAGGGATCTATTAGCTTCCAGTAATACAGGGATCTATTTGTGTCCAGTAGTACAGGGATCTATTTGCATCCAGTAGTACAGGGATCTATTAGTGTCCAGTAGTACAGGGATCTATTAGTGTCCAGTAGTACAGGGATCTATTAGTGTCCAGTAGTACAGGGATCTATTAGTGTCCAGTAGTACATTGATCTATTAGTGTCCAGTAGTACAGAGATCTATTAGTGTACAGTAGTACAGGGATCTATTAGTCTACAGTAGTACAGGGATCTATTAGCGTCCAGTAGTACAGGGATCTATTTGCATCCAGTAATATAGGGATCTATTAGTGTCCAGTAGTACAGGGATCTATTTGCATCCAGTAATACAGGGATCTATTAGTGTCCAGTAGTACAGGGATCTATTAGTGTCCAGTAGTACAGGGATCTATTAGTGTCCAGTAGTACAGGGATCTATTAGTGTCCAGTAGTACATTGATCTATTAGTGTCCAGTAGTACAGGGATCTATTAGTGTCCAGTAGTACAGGGATCTATTAGTGTCCAGTAGTACAGGGATCTATTAGTGTCCAGTAGTACAGGGATCTATTTGCATCCAGTAGTACAGGGATCTATAACCGTCCACTAGTATAGGGATCTATTTGCATCCAGTAGTACAGGGATCTATTATTTGCATCCAGTAGTACAGGGATCTGTTACCTTCCTGTATTGTGGGGATCTATTAGTGTCCAGTAGTACAGGGATCTATTAGCCTCCAGTAGTACAGGGATCTATTAGCATCCAGTAGTACAGGGATCTATTTGCATCCAGTAATACAGGGATCTATTAGCTTCCAGTAATACAGGGATCTATTTGTGTCCAGTAGTACAGGGATCTATTTGCATCCAGTAGTACAGGGATCTATTAGTGTCCAGTAGTACAGGGATCTATTAGTGTCCAGTAGTACAGGGATCTATTAGTGTCCAGTAGTACAGGGATCTATTAGTGTCCAGTAGTACAGGGATCTATTAGTGTCCAGTAGTACAGGGATCTATTAGCGTCCAGTAGTACAGGGATCTATTTGCATCCAGTAATACAGGGATCTATTAGCTTCCAGTAATACAGGGATCTATTTGTGTCCAGTAGTACAGGGATCTATTTGCATCCAGTAGTACAGGGATCTATTAGTGTCCAGTAGTACAGGGATCTATTAGTGTCCAGTAGTACAGGGATCTATTAGTGTCCAGTAGTACAGGGATCTATTAGTGTCCAGTAGTACAGGGATCTATTAGTGTCCAGTAGTACAGGGATCTATTAGCGTCCAGTAGTACAGGGATCTATTTGCATCCAGTAATACAGGGATCTATTAGTGTCCAGTAGTACAGGGATCTATTTGCATCCAGTAATACAGGGATCTATTAGTGTCCAGTAGTACAGGGATCTATTAGTGTCCAGTAGTACAGGGATCTATTTGCATCCAGTAATACAGGGATCTATTAGCTTCCAGTAATACAGGGATCTATTTGTGTCCAGTAGTACAGGGATCTATTTGCATCCAGTAGTACAGGGATCTATTTGTGTCCAGTAGTACAGGGATCTATTAGTGTCCAGTAGTACATTGATCTATTAGTGTCCAGTAGTACAGGGATCTATTAGTGTCCAGTAGTACAGGGATCTATTAGTGTCCAGTAGTACAGGGATCTATTAGCGTCCAGTAGTACAGGGATCTATTTGCATCCAGTAATACAGGGATCTATTAGTGTCCAGTAGTACAGGGATCTATTTGCATCCAGTAATACAGGGATCTATTAGTGTCCAGTAGTACAGGGATCTATTAGTGTCCAGTAGTACAGGGATCTATTAGTGTCCAGTAGTACAGGGATCTATTAGTGTCTGTCACGATGCCGGCTGGCAGGTAGTGGACCCTCTGTGCCAGAGAGGGATTGGCGTGGACCGTGCTAGTGGACCGGTTCTAAGCCACTACTGGTTTTCACCAGAGCCCGCCGCAAAGCGGGATGGTCTTGCTGCGGCGGTAGTGACCAGGTCGTATCCACTAGCAACGGCTCACCTCTCTGGCTGCTGAAGATAGGCGCGGTACAAGGGAGTAGGCAGAAGCAAGGTCGGACGTAGCAGAAGGTCGGGGCAGGCAGCAAGGATCGTAGTCAGGGGCAACGGCAGAAGGTCTGGAAACACAGGCAAGGAACACACAAGGAACGCTTTCACTGGCACTAAGGCAACAAGATCCGGCAAGGGAGTGCAAGGGAAGTGAGGTAATATAGGGAAGTGCACAGGTGAAAACCCTAATTGGAACCACTGCGCCAATCAGCGGCGCAGTGGCCCTTTAAATCGCAGAGACCCGGCGCGCGCGCGCCCTAGGGAGCGGGGCCGCGCGCGCCGGGACAGAACAGACGGGGAGCGAGTCAGGTAGGGGAGCCGGGGTGCGCATCGCGAGCGGGCGCTACCCGCATCGCGAATCGCATCCCGGCTGGCAGCAGGATCGCAGCGCCCCGGGTCAGAGGACGTGACCGGAGCGCTGCAGCGGAGGGAGTGAAGCGAGCGCTCCGGGGAGGAGCGGGGACCCGGAGCGCTCGGCGTAACAGTACCCCCCCCCTTGGGTCTCCCCCTCTTCTTGGAGCCTGAGAACCTGAGGAGCAGACTTTTGTCAAGGATGTTGTCCTCAGGTTCCCAGGATCTCTCTTCAGGACCACAACCCTCCCAGTCTACTAAAAAAAATTTTTTCCCTCTGACCTTTTTGGCAGCCAAAATTTCCTTGACCGAGAAGACGTCCGAGGAGCCGGAAACAGGAGTGGGAGGAACAGATTTGGGAGAAAAACGGTTGAGGATGAGTGGTTTGAGAAGAGAGACGTGAAAGGCATTAGGGATACGAAGAGAAGGAGGAAGAAGAAGTTTATAAGAGACAGGATTAATTTGACACAAAATTTTGAAAGGACCAAGATAGCGTGGTCCCAACTTGTAGCTAGGGACACGGAAGCGGACATATTTAGCGGAGAGCCATACCTTGTCTCCAGGGGAAAAAACGGGGGGAGCTCTTCTTTTCTTATCCGCGAACCTCTTCATGCGTGAAGAAGCCTGTAAGAGAGAATTTTGGGTCTCTCTCCATATAATGGAAAGGTCACGAGAAATTTCATCCACAGCGGGCAGACCAGAGGGCAAGGGGGTAGGGAGGGGGGGAAGAGGGTGACGGCCGTACACCACGAAAAATGGGGATTTGGAGGAAGATTCAGAGACCCTGAAGTTATACGAAAATTCGGCCCATGGAAGGAGATCTGCCCAGTCATCCTGGCGGGAGGAAACAAAATGTCGCAAATAATCACCCAGGATCTGGTTAATTCTTTCTACTTGTCCATTGGACTGGGGATGATATGCAGAGGAAAAATTTAATTTAATCTTGAGTTGTTTACAGAGAGCCCTCCAGAATTTAGACACGAATTGGACCCCTCTATCCGAGACAATCTGCGTAGGCAACCCGTGAAGACGAAAAATGTGTACAAAAAATTGTTTAGCCAACTGAGGCGCAGAAGGAAGACCAGGAAGAGGGATGAAATGTGCCATTTTGGAGAATCGATCAACGACCACCCAAATAACGGTGTTGCCACGGGAAGGGGGTAAATCAGTAATAAAATCCATACCAATCAGAGACCAAGGCTGTTCGGGGACAGGCAGAGGATGAAGAAAACCAGCGGGCTTCTGGCGAGGAGTCTTATCCCGGGCACAGATAGTGCAGGCTCGCACAAAGTCCCCAACATCCGTCTCCAGAGTCGGCCACCAATAGAAGCGGGAGATGAGTTGCACAGATTTCTTGATGCCCGCATGACCTGCGAGATGGGAGGAGTGACCCCATTTGAGGATTCCGAGGCGTTGGCGTGGAGAAACAAAGGTCTTTCCTGGAGGAGTCTGCCTGATTGAGGCAGGAGAAGTGGAGATCAGGCAGTCAGGTGGAATGATGTGTTGCGGAGGGAGATCAACTTCTGAGGCATCCGAGGAACGAGAGAGAGCATCGGCCCTAATGTTCTTATCGGCAGGACGAAAGTGAATCTCAAAATTAAATCGGGCAAAGAACAGAGACCACCGGGCCTGGCGAGGATTCAGCCGTTGGGCCGACTGGAGGTAGGAGAGGTTCTTGTGGTCGGTGTAGATAATAACAGGAAATCTTGATCCCTCCAGCAGATGCCTCCATTCCTCAAGTGCTAATTTAATGGCTAGAAGCTCTCGATCCCCGATGGAGTAGTTCCTCTCCGCTGGAGAGAAGGTCCTAGAGAAAAAACCACAAGTGACAGCATGCCCGGAAGGATTTTTTTGTAGAAGAACAGCTCCAGCTCCTACTGAGGAGGCATCAACCTCCAATAGGAAGGGTTTGGAAGGGTCAGGTCTGGAGAGCACGGGAGCCGAAGAAAAGGCAGACTTGAGTCGTTTAAAGGAGTCTTCTGCTTGAGGAGGCCAGGACTTGGGATCAGCATTTTTCTTGGTTAAAGCCACGATAGGAGCCACAATGGTAGAAAAATGTGGAATAAATTGCCTGTAATAATTGGCGAACCCCAAAAAGCGTTGGATAGCACGGAGTCCGGAGGGGCGTGGCCAATTTAAGACGGCAGAGAGTTTGTCTGGATCCATCTGTAGTCCCTGGCCAGAGACCAAATATCCTAGAAAAGGAAGAGATTGGCATTCAAACAGACATTTCTCAATTTTGGCATAGAGTTGGTTGTCACGAAGTCTCTGAAGAACCATACGGACATGCTGGCGGTGTTCTTCTAGATTGGCAGAAAAAATTAGGATATCGTCCAGATATACCACAACACAGGAGTATAACAGATCACGAAAAATTTCATTGACAAAGTCTTGGAAGACGGCAGGGGCATTGCACAGTCCAAAGGGCATGACCAGATACTCAAAGTGTCCATCTCTGGTGTTAAATGCCGTTTTCCACTCGTCCCCCTCTCTGATGCGGATGAGGTTATAGGCGCCTCTTAAGTCCAATTTAGTGAAGATGTGGGCACCTTGGAGGCGATCAAAGAGTTCAGAGATGAGGGGTAAGGGGTAGCGGTTCTTAACCGTGATTTTATTAAGACCGCGGTAGTCAATGCAAGGACGTAGGGAGCCATCTTTTTTGGACACAAAGAAAAATCCGGCTCCGGCAGGAGAGGAGGATTTACGGATAAAGCCCTTTTTTAGATTCTCCTGGACGTATTCGGACATGGCAAGAGTCTCTGGGGCAGAGAGAGGATAAATTCTGCCCCGGGGTGGAGTAGTACCCGGGAGGAGGTCGATAGGGCAATCATAAGGCCTGTGAGGAGGTAGAGTCTCAGCTTGTTTTTTGCAGAAAACATCCGCGAAGTCCATATAGGCCTTAGGGAGACCGGTTACTGGAGGAACCACAGAGTTACGGCAAGGGTTACTGGGAACCGGTTTTAGACAGTTCTTGGAACAAGAGGACCCCCAACTCTTGATCTCCCCAGTGGACCAATCCAGGGTTGGGGAATGAAGTTGAAGCCAGGGAAGTCCAAGGAGAATCTCCGAGGTGCAATTGGGGAGGACCAAAAGTTCAATCCTCTCATGATGAGATCCGATGCTCATAAGAAGGGGCTCCGTGCGGAAACGTATGGTACAGTCCAATCTTTCATTATTTACACAATTGATGTAGAGGGGTCTGGCGAGACTGGTCACTGGGATGTTGAACCTGTTGACGAGAGAGGCCAAAATAAAATTTCCTGCAGATCCAGAGTCCAAGAAGGCCACTGTAGAGAAGGAGAAGGCAGAGGCAGACATCCGCACAGGCACAGTAAGACGTGGAGAAGCAGAGTAGACATCAAGGACTGTCTCACCTTTGTGCGGAGTCAGCGTACGTCTTTCCAGGCGGGGAGGACGGATAGGACAATCCCTCAGGAAGTGTTCGGTACTAGCACAGTACAGGCAGAGGTTCTCCATACGGCGTCGTGTCCTCTCTTGAGGTGTCAGGCGAGACCGGTCGACCTGCATAGCCTCCACGGCGGGAGGCACAGGAACAGATTGCAGGGGACCAGAGGAGAGAGGAGCCGAGGAGACGAAACGCCTCGTGCGAACAGAGTCCATATCTTGGCGGAGTTCCTGACGCCTTTCAGAAAAACGCATGTCAATGCGAGTGGCTAGGTGAATAAGTTCATGTAGATTAGCAGGAATTTCTCGTGCGGCCAGAACATCTTTAATGTTGCTGGATAGGCCTTTTTTGAAGGTCGCGCAGAGGGCCTCATTATTCCAGGACAATTCTGAAGCAAGTGTACGGAATTGTACGGCATACTCGCCAACGGAAGAATTACCCTGGACCAGGTTCAACAGGGCAGTCTCAGCAGAAGAGGCTCGGGCAGGTTCCTCAAAGACACTTCGGATTTCCGAGAAGAAGGAGTGTACAGAGGCAGTGACGGGGTCATTGCGGTCCCAGAGCGGTGTGGCCCATGACAGGGCTTTTCCGGACAGAAGACTGACTACGAAAGCCACCTTAGACCTTTCAGTGGGAAACAGGTCCGACATCATCTCCAGATGCAGGGAACATTGGGAAAGAAAGCCACGGCAAAACTTAGAGTCCCCATCAAATTTATCCGGCAAGGATAAGCGTATCCCAGGAGCGGCCACTCGCTGCGGAGGAGGTGCAGGAGCTGGCGGAGGAGATGACTGCTGAAGCTGTGGTAGCAACTGTTGTAGCATAACGGTCAGTTGAGACAGCTGTTGGCCTTGTTGCGCTATCTGTTGTGACTGCTGGGCGACCACCGTGGTGAGGTCAGCGACAACTGGCAGAGGAACTTCAGCGGGATCCATGGCCGGATCTACTGTCACGATGCCGGCTGGCAGGTAGTGGACCCTCTGTGCCAGAGAGGGATTGGCGTGGACCGTGCTAGTGGACCGGTTCTAAGCCACTACTGGTTTTCACCAGAGCCCGCCGCAAAGCGGGATGGTCTTGCTGCGGCGGTAGTGACCAGGTCGTATCCACTAGCAACGGCTCACCTCTCTGGCTGCTGAAGATAGGCGCGGTACAAGGGAGTAGGCAGAAGCAAGGTCGGACGTAGCAGAAGGTCGGGGCAGGCAGCAAGGATCGTAGTCAGGGGCAACGGCAGAAGGTCTGGAAACACAGGCAAGGAACACACAAGGAACGCTTTCACTGGCACTAAGGCAACAAGATCCGGCAAGGGAGTGCAAGGGAAGTGAGGTAATATAGGGAAGTGCACAGGTGAAAACCCTAATTGGAACCACTGCGCCAATCAGCGGCGCAGTGGCCCTTTAAATCGCAGAGACCCGGCGCGCGCGCGCCCTAGGGAGCGGGGCCGCGCGCGCCGGGACAGAACAGACGGGGAGCGAGTCAGGTAGGGGAGCCGGGGTGCGCATCGCGAGCGGGCGCTACCCGCATCGCGAATCGCATCCCGGCTGGCAGCAGGATCGCAGCGCCCCGGGTCAGAGGACGTGACCGGAGCGCTGCAGCGGAGGGAGTGAAGCGAGCGCTCCGGGGAGGAGCGGGGACCCGGAGCGCTCGGCGTAACAGTGTCCAGTAGTACATTGATCTATTAGTGTCCAGTAGTACAGGGATCTATTAGTGTCCAGTAGTACAGGGATCTATTAGTGTCCAGTAGTACAGGGATCTATTTGCATCCAGTAGTACAGGGATCTATTAGCGTCCAGTAGTACAGGGATCTATTAGCGTCCAGTAGTACAGGGATCTATTTGTGTCCAGTAGTACAGGGATCTATTTGCATCCAGTAATATAGGGATCTATTAGCTTTCAGTAGTACAGGGATCTATTAGCGTCCAGTAGTACAGGGATCTATTTGTGTCCAGTAGTACAGGGATCTATTTGTGTCCAGTAATACAGGGATCAATTAGTGTTCAGTAATTTAGGGAAGTAACAGAATTCCATTAGTTCTGATGTGTTCTGTGTCTTCTTTGAGGGGCATTTGTCACAGTCTGGTCTAAGTGATAGATATGTCATTTTAAGACTATTTAGGACCCTGGTAAATATGCTGAAGACTTGAGGGTTGTGATCAGCTGGATGAGAGACTTGTGTCCATTGTCAGGACAGGCATCTGTGCAGGGAAGGGGAGGAGATTACATGACCAGTCCGGGGCCACAGATGTGTGAGGCGTCATGTGTGACCAGACAGCACATCCCAGGAACAAAGCAAATGCCAGGATGATTGTGTAATTATGGACGCCCCCACAGCCCGCGCGCTGATACCGGACGCCCTACTGTGTTGGGAAAGGTCAAGACAAATCACCACTTATTGGCTGATTAATTCTAATTACAATCCCATAAATTCAGCTCCTAAACCGCACGGAGAGGAGCTCGGACATTCAAAGCTTCTACGAGGGAATCAATAAGGAACATCCCAACAGAAATAGCTAACGACAGTATACTCACTGTATAAAACTACGTTTATTCATGATAAAACCTACTTAATATATATTATTATAGTATCCTACATACCCCATACTGACCTCTATAACTGTACTATACATCCTACTTATCCCATACTGACCTCTATAACTGTATTATACATCCTACGTACTCTATACTGACCTCTATAACTGTATTATATATCCTACTTATCCCATACTGACCTCTATAACTGTACTATATATCCTACTTATCCCATACTGACCTCTATAACTGTACTATACATCCTACATACCCCATACTGACCTCTATAACTGTACTATACATCCTACTTATCCCATACTGACCTCTATAACTGTACAATATATATCCTACATACCCAGTACTGACCTCTATAACTGTACAATATATATCCTACATACCCAGTACTGACCACTATAACTGTACTATATATCCTACATACCCAGTACTGACCACTATAACTGTACTATACATCCTACTTATCCCATACTGACCTCTATAACTGTACTATACATCATATATACCCCATACTGACCTTTATAACTGTATTATACATCCTACATACCCTACACTGACCTCTATAACTGTATTATACATCCTACATACCCTACACTGACCTCTATAACTGTATTATACATCCTACATATCCCATACTGACCTCTATAACTGTACTGTACAGCCTACATACTCCATACTGACTACTATAAATCTACTGTACAGCCTACATACCCCATACTGACCACTATAAATCTACTGTACAGCCTACATACTCCATACTGACTACTATAAATCTACTGTACAGCCTACATATCCCATACTGACCACTATAAATCTACTGTACAGCCTACATATCCCATACTGACCACTATAAATCTACTGTACAGCCTACATACTCCATACTGACCACTGTAAATCTACTGTACAGCCTACATATCCCATACTGACCACTATAAATCTACTGTACAGCCTACATACTCCATACTGACCACTATAAATCTACTGTACAGCCTACATACTCCATACTGACCACTATTTATCTACTGTACAGCCTACATATCCCATACTGACCACTATAAATCTACTGTACAGCCTACATACTCCATACTGACTACTATAAATCTACTGTACAGCCTACATACCCCATACTGACCACTATAAATCTACTGTACAGCCTACATACCCCATACTGACCACTATAAATCTACTGTACAGCCTACATACTCCATACTGACCACTGTAAATCTACTGTCCAGCCTACATATCCCATACTGATCACTATAAATCTACTGTACAGCCTACATACTCCATACTGACCACTGTAAATCTACTGTCCAGCCTACATACTCCATACTGATCACTATAAATCTACTGTACAGCCTACATATCCCATACTGATCACTATAAATCTACTGTACAGCCTACATACCCCATACTGACCACTATAAATCTACTGTACAGCCTACATATCCCATACTGACCACTATAAATCTACTGTACAGCCTACATACTCCATACTGATCACTATAAATCTACTGTACAGCCTACATACCCCATACTGACCACTATAAATCTACTGTACAGCCTACATACCCCATACTGACCACTCTAAATCTACTGTACAGCCTACTTACTCCATACTGACCACTATAAATCTACTGTACAGCCTACATATCCCATACTGACCACTATAAATCTACTGTACAGCCTACATATCCCATACTGACCACTATAAATCTACTGTACAGCCTACATACTCCATACTGATCACTATAAATCTACTGTACAGCCTACATACCCCACACTGATCACTATAAATCTACTGTACAGCCTACATACTCCATACTGACCACTATAAATCTACTGTACAGCCTACATACTCCATACTGACCACTATAAATCTACTGTCCAGCCTACATACCCCATACTGACCACTATAAATCTACTGTACAGCCTACATACCCCATACTGACCACTATAAATCTACTGTACAGCCTACATACTCCATACTGACCACTATAAATCTACTGTCCAGCCTACATACTCCATACTGACCACTATAAATCTACTGTCCAGCCTACATACCCCATACTGATCACTATAAATCTACTGTACAGCCTACATACTCCATACTGACTACTATAAATCTACTGTACAGCCTACATACCGCATACTGACCACTATAAATCAACTGTACAGCCTACATACTCCATACTGACCACTATAAATCTACTGTACAGCCTACATACCCCATACTGACCACTATAAATCTACTGTACAGCCTACATATCCCATACTGACCACTATAAATCTACTGTCCAGCCTACATACCCCATACTGACCACTATAAATCTACTGTACAGCCTACATACCCCATACTGACCACTATAAATCTACTGTACAGCCTACATATCCCATACTGACCACTATAAATCTACTGTATAGCCTACATACTCCATACTGACCACTATAAATCTACTGTACAGCCTACATACCCCATACTGACCACTATAAATCTACTGTCCAGCCTACATACCCCATACTGACCACTATAAATCTACTGTACAGCCTACATATCCCATACTGACCACTATAAATCTACTGTACAGCCTACATATCCCATACTGACCACTATAAATTTACTGTACAGCCTACATATCCCATACTGACCACTATAAATCTACTGTACAGCCTACATACTCCATACTGACCACTATAAATCTACTGTACAGCCTACATACCCCATACTGACCACTATAAATCTACTGTACAGCCTACATATCCCATACTGACCACTATAAATCTACTGTACAGCCTACATATCCCATACTGACCACTATAAATTTACTGTACAGCCTACATACTCCATACTGACCACTATAAATCTACTCTACAGCCTACATATCCCATACTGACCACTATAAATCTACTGTACAGCCTACATACCCCATACTGACCACTATAAATCTACTGTACAGCCTACATACCCCATACTGACCACTATAAATCTACTGTACAGCCTACGTATCCCATACTGACCACTGTAAATCTACTGTACAGCCTACATACCCCATACTGACCACTGTAAATCTACTGTACAGCCTACATACCCCATACTGACCACTAAAAATCTACTGTACAGCCTACATACTCCATACTGATCACTATAAAT
Organism: Hyla sarda; assembly: GCF_029499605.1. Classification (NCBI taxonomy): domain Eukaryota; kingdom Metazoa; phylum Chordata; class Amphibia; order Anura; family Hylidae; genus Hyla; species Hyla sarda. Next base: position 14,329,363 of record NC_079196.1, on the reverse strand, counting down.
CTACTGTACAGCCTACATACTCCATACTGATCACTATAAATCTACTGTACAGCCTACATATCTCATACTGATCACTATAAATCTACTGTACAGCCTACATACCCCATACTGACCACTATAAATCTACTGTACAGCCTACATACCCCATACTGATCACTATAAATCTACTGTACAGCCTACATACTCCATACTGATCACTATAAATCTACTGTACAGCCTACATATCCCATACTGACCACTATAAATCTACTGTACAGCCTACATACCCCATACTGATCACTATAAATCTATTATACAGCCTACATACTCCATACTGATCACTATAAATCTACTGTACAGCCTACATACCGCATACTGACCCCTATAAATCTACTGTACAGCCTACATACCCCATACTGACCAGTATAAATCTACTGTACAACCTACATATCCCATACTGACCACTATAAATGTACTGTACAGCCTACATACTCCATACTGACCGCTATAAATCTACTGTACAGCCTACATATCCCATACTGATCACTATAAATCTACTGTACAGCCTACATATCCCATACTGACCACTATAAATGTACTGTACAGCCTACATACTCCATACTGACCGCTATAAATCTACTGTACAGCCTACATATCCCATACTGACCACTATAAATCTACTGTACAGCCTACATACTCCATACTGATCACTATAAATCTACTGTACAGCCTACATACTCCATACTGACCACTATAAATCTACTGTACAGCCTACATACTCCATACTGACCACTATAAATCTACTGTACAGCCTACATACTCCATACTGACCACTATAAATCTACTGTACAGCCTACATACCCCATACTGACCACTATAAATCTACTGTACAGCCTACATATCCCATACTGACCGCTATAAATCTACTGTACAGCCTACATACTCCATACTGACCACTATAAATCTACTGTACAGCCTACATACCCCATACTGACCACTATAAATCTACTGTACAGCCTACATATCCCATACTGACCACTATAAATCTACTGTACAGCCTACATACTCCATACTGACCACTATAAATCTACTGTACAGCCTACATACTCTATACTGACCACTATAAATCTACTGTACAGCCTACATATCCTATATTGACCACTATAAATCTACTGTACAGCCTACATACTCCATACTGACCACTATAAATCTACTGTACAGCCTACATACTCCATACTGACCACTATAAATCTACTGTACAGCCTACATACTCCATACTGACCACTATAAATCTACTGTACAGCCTACATACTCCATACTGACCCCTATAAATCTACTGTACAGCCTACATACTCCATACTGACCACTATTTATCTACTGTACAGCCTACATACCGCATACTGACCCCTATAAATCTACTGTACAGCCTACATATCCCATACTGACCACTATAAATCTACTGTACAGCCTACATATCCCATACTGACCACTATAAATCTACTGTCCAGCCTACATACCCCATACTGATCACTATAAATCTACTGTACAGCCTACATATCCCATACTGACCACTATAAATCTACTGTACAGCCTACATACTCCATACTGACCACTATAAATCTACTGTACAGCCTACATACTCCATACTGATCACTATAAATCTACTGTACAGCCTACATATCCCATACTGACCACTATAAATCTACTGTACAGCCTACATACTCCATACTGACCACTATAAATCTACTGTACAGCCTACATACTCCATACTGACCACTATAAATCTACTGTACAGCCTACATACTCCATACTGACCACTATAAATCTACTGTACAGCCTACATACTCCATACTGACCACTATAAATCTACTGTACAGCCTACATACTCCATACTGATCACTATACATCTACTGTACAGCCTATATATCCCATACTGACCACTATAAATCTACTGTACAGCCTACATATCCCATACTGATCACTATAAATCTACTGTACAGCCTACATACTGACCACTATAAATCTACTGTACAGCCTACATACTCCATACTGACCACTATAAATCTACTGTACAGTCTACATATCCCATACTGACCACTATAAATCTACTGTACAGCCTACATATCCCATACTGACCACTATAAATCTACTGTACAGCCTACATATCCCATACTGACCACTATAAATCTACTGTACAGCCTACATACCCCATACTGACCACTATAAATCTACTGTACAGCCTACATATCCCATACTGACCACTATAAATCTACTGTACAGCCTACATATCCCATACTGACCACTATAAATCTACTGTACAGCCTACATACCCCATACTGACCACTATAAATCTACTGTACAGCCTACATATCCCATACTGATCACTATAAATCTACTGTACAGCCTACATACTCCATACTGATCACTATAAATATACTGTACAGCCTACATACCCCATACTGACCACTATAAATCTACTGTACAGCCTACATACTCCATACTGACCACTATAAATCTACTGTACAGCCTACATACTCCATACTGACCACTATTTATCTACTGTACAGCCTACATACCCCATACTGACCACTATTTATCTACTGTACAGCCTACATACTCCATACTGATCACTATAAATCTACTGTACAGCCTACATACCGCATACTGACCACTATAAATCTACTGTACAGCCTACATACTCCATACTGACCACTATAAATCTACTGTACAGCCTACATATCCCATACTGACCACTATAAATCTACTGTACAGCCTACATACTCCATACTGACCACTATTTATCTACTGTACAGCCTACATACTCCATACTGACCACTATAAATCTACTGTACAGCCTACATATCCCATACTGACCACTATAAATCTACTGTACAGCCTACATACCCCATACTGATCACTATAAATCTACTGTACAGCCTACATACTCCATACTGACCACTATAAATCTACTGTACAGCCTACATACTCCATACTGACCACTATAAATCTACTGTACAGCCTACATACCCCATACTGACCACTATAAATCTACTGTACAGCCTACATACTCCATACTGACCACTATAAATCTACTGTACAGCCTACATACCCCATACTGACCACTATAAATCTACTGTACAGCCTACATACATAGTTAGTACGGTCGAAAAAAAGACATATGGCCATCAAGTTCAACCAGGGAATTAAGGGGTAGGGGTGTGGCGCGATATTGGGGAAGGGATGAGATTTTATATTTCTTCATAAGCATTAATCTTATTTTGTTCCAGGAATGTATCTAATCCTGTTTTAAAGCTGTTAATTGTTCCTGCTGTGACCAGTTCCTGAGGTAGACCGTTCCATAAATTCACAGTCCTCACGGTAAAGAAGGCGTGTCGCCCCTTGAGACTAAACTTTTTTTTCTCCAGACGGAGGGAGTGCCCCCTCGTCCTTTGGGGGGGTTTAACCTGGAACAGTTTTTCTCCATATTTTTTGTATGGGCCATTAATATACTTATATACGTTTATCATATCCCCCCTTAAACGTCTCTTCTCAAGACTAAACAATTGTAACTCCTTTAATCGCTCCTCATAGCTAAGATGTTCCAAGCCCCATATTAGTTTAGTCGCGCGTCTCTGCACCCTTTCCAACTCCGCAGTGTCCCTTTTATGGACAGGTGACCAAAACTGAACAGCATATTCCAGGTGAGGCCGTACCAATGCTTTATAAAGGGGGAGTATTATGTCCCTGTCCCTTGAGTCCATGCCTCTTTTGATACATGACAATATCCTGCCGGCTTTGGAAGCAGCAGCCTGACATTGCATGCTATTCTGTAGTCTTTGATCTACAAGTACACCCAGATCCTTCTCTACCAGTGACTCTGCCAGTTTAATCCCCCCTAAGACATACGATGCATGCAGGTTATTAGTACCCAGATGCATAACTTTACATTTATCCACATTGAACCTCATTTGCCAAGTGGATGCCCAGACACTTAGTCTATCCAAGTCATCTTGTAACTTATGCACATCCTCTATAGACTGTACCGTGCTACAAAGCTTGGTGTCATCTGCAAAGATAGAAACAGAGCTGTTAATACCATCCTCTATATCATTGATAAATAAATTAAACAACAGCGGTCCCAGTACTGAACCTTGGGGTACACCACTAATAACCGGGGACCAATCAGAGTACGAATCATTGACCACCACTCTCTGGGTACGATCCATACTGACTACTATAAATCTACTGTACAGCCTACATACCCTATACTGACCACTATATATCTACTGTACAGCCTACATACTCCATACTGACCACTATAAATCTACTGTCCAGCCTACATACCCCATACTGACCACTATAAATCTACTGTACAGCCTACATACCCCATACTGACCACTATAAATCTACTGTACAGCCTACATACTCCATACTGACCACTATAAATCTACTGTACAGCCTACATACCCCATACTGACCACTATAAATCTACTGTACAGCCTACATACTCCATACTGACCACTATAAATCTACTGTACAGCCTACATACCCCATACTGACCACTATAAATCTACTGTACAGCCTACATACCCCATACTGACTACTATAAATCTACTGTACAGCCTACATACCCTATACTGACCACTATATATCTACTGTACAGCCTACATACTCCATACTGACCACTATAAATCTACTGTCCAGCCTACATACCCCATACTGACCACTATAAATCTACTGTACAGCCTACATACCCCATACTGACCACTATAAATCTACTGTACAGCCTACATACCGCATACTGACCACTATAAATCAACTGTACAGCCTACATATCCCATACTGACCACTATAAATCTACTGTACAGCCTACATACTCCATACTGACCACTATAAATCTACTGTACAGCCTACATATCCCATACTGACCACTATAAATCTACTGTCCAGCCTACATACCCCATACTGACCACTATAAATCTACTGTACAGCCTACATACTCCATACTGATCACTATAAATCTACTGTACAGCCTACATATCCCATACTGACCACTATAAATCTACTGTACAGCCTACATACTCCATACTGAGCACTATAAATCTACTGTACAGCCTACATACCCCATACTGACCACTATAAATCTACTGTACAGCCTACATATCCCATACTGACCACTATAAATCTACTGTAAAGCCTACATACTCCATACTGATCACTATAAATCTACTGTCCAGCCTACATACCCCATACTGACCACTATAAATCTACTGTACAGCCTACATATCCCATACTGACCACTATAAATCTACTGTACAGCCTACAAACTCCATACTGACCACTATAAATCTACTGTACAGCCTACATACTCCATACTGACCACTATAAATCTACTGTACAGCCTACATATCCCATACTGACCACTATAAATCTACTGTCCAGCCTACATACCCCATACTGACCGCTATAAATCTACTGTACAGCCTACATATCCCATACTGACCACTATAAATCTACTGTCCAGCCTACATACCCCATACTGACCACTATAAATCTACTGTACAGCCTACATACCCCATACTGACCAGTATAAATCTACTGTCCAGCCTACATACCCCATACTGACCACTATAAATCTACTGTACAGCCTACATACCCCATACTGACCAGTATAAATCTACTGTACAGCCTACATACCCCATACTGACCACTATAAATCTACTGTACAGCCTACATACTCCATACTGACCCCTATAAATCTACTGTACAGCCTACATACTCCATACTGATAACTATAAATCTACTGTACAGCCTACATACTCCATACTGACCCCTATAAATCTACTGTACAGCCTACATACTCCATACTGATAACTATAAATCTACTGTACAGCCTACATATCCCATACTGACCACTATAAATCTACTGTACAGCCTACATATCCCATACTGACCACTATAAATCTACTGTCCAGCCTACATACCCCATACTGACCACTATAAATCTACTGTACAGCCTACATACCCCATACTGACCACTATAAATCTACTGTCCAGCCTACATACCCCATACTGATCACTATAAATCTACTGTACAGCCTACATACTCCATACTGACCACTATAAATCTACTGTACAGCCTACATACCCCATACTGACCACTATAAATCTACTGTACAGCCTACAAACTCCATCCTGACCACTATAAATCTACTGTACAGCCTACATACTCCATACTGACCACTATAAATCTACTGCACAGCCTACATACCCCATACTGAGCACTATAAATCTACTGTACAGCCTACATACCCCATACTGACCACTATAAATCTACTGTACAGCCTACATACTCCATACTGATCACTATAAATCTACTGTACAGCCTACATACTCCATACTGACCACTATAAATCTACTGTACAGCCTACATATCCCATACTGACCACTATAAATCTACTGTACAGCCTACATATCCCATACTGACCACTATAAATCTACTGTACAGCCTACATATCCCATACTGACCACTATAAATCTACTGTACAGCCTACATACCCCATACTGACCACTATAAATCTACTGTACAGCCTACATATCCCATACTGACCACTATAAATCTACTGTACAGCCTACATACTCCATACTGACCACTATAAATCTACTGTACAGCCTACATACTCCATACTGACCACTATAAATCTACTGTACAGCCTACATATCCCATACTGACCACTATAAATCTACTGTACAGCCTACATACCCCATACTGACCACTATAAATCTACTGTACAGCCTACATACTCCATACTGACCACTATAAATCTACTGTACAGCCTACATACTCCATACTGACCACTATAAATCTACTGTACAGCCTACATACTCCTTACTGACCACTATAAATCTACTGTACAGCCTACATACTCCATACTGACCACTATAAATCTACTGTACAGCCTACATACCCCATACTGATCACTATAAATCTACTGTACAGCCTACATACCCCATACTGACCACTATAAATCTACTGTACAGCCTACATATCCCATACTGACCACTATAAATCTACTGTACAGCCTACATACTCCATACTGATCACTATAAATCTACTGTACAGCCTACATATACCATACTGACCACTATAAATCTACTGTACAGCCTACATACCCCATACTGACCACTATAAATCTACTGTACAGCCTACATACCCCATACTGACCACTATAAATCTACTGTACAGCCTACATACCCCATACTGACCACTATAAATCTACTGTACAGCCTACATATCCCATACTGACCACTATAAATCTACTGTCCAGCCTACATATCCCATACTGACCACTATAAATCTACTGTACAGCCTACATACTCCATACTGACCACTATAAATCTACTGTACAGCCTACATACTCCATACTGATCACTATAAATCTACTGTACAGCCTATATATCCCATACTGACCACTATAAATCTACTGTACAGCCTACATACTCCATACTGACCAATATAAATCTACTGTACAGCCTACATACTCCATACTGATCACTATAAATCTACCGTACAGCCTACATACCCCATACTGACCACTATAAATCTACTGTACAGCCTACATATCCCATACTGACCACTATAAATCTACTGTACAGCCTACATACTCCATACTGACCACTATAAATCTACTGTACAGCCTACATACTCCATACTGACCACTATAAATCTACTGTACAGCCTATATACCCCATACTGACCACTATAAATCTACTGTACAGCCTACATATCCCATACTGACCACTATAAATCTACTGTACAGCCTACATATCCCATACTGACCACTATAAATCTACTGTCCAGCCTACATACCCCATACTGACCACTATAAATCTACTGTACAGCCTACATACCCCATACTGACCAGTATAAATCTACTGTCCAGCCTACATACCCCATACTGACCACTATAAATCTACTGTACAGCCTACATACCCCATACTGACCAGTATAAATCTACTGTACAGCCTACATACTCCATACTGATCACTATAAATCTACTGTACAGCCTACATACTCCATACTGACCACTATAAATCTACTGTACAGCCTATATACCCCATACTGACCACTATAAATCTACTGTACAGCCTACATACTCCATACTGACCCCTATAAATCTACTGTACAGCCTACATACTCCATACTGATAACTATAAATCTACTGTACAGCCTACATATCCCATACTGACCACTATAAATCTACTGTAAAGCCTACATACTCCATACTGATCACTATAAATCTACTGTACAGCCTACATATCCCATACTGACCACTATAAATCTACTGTACAGCCTACATATCCCATACTGACCACTATAAATCTACTGTCCAGCCTACATACCCCATACTGACCACTATAAATCTACTGTACAGCCTACATACCCCATACTGACCACTATAAATCTACTGTCCAGCCTACATACCCCATACTGATCACTATAAATCTACTGTACAGCCTACATACTCCATACTGACCACTATAAATCTACTGTACAGCCTACATACCCCATACTGACCACTATAAATCTACTGTCCAGCCTACATACCCCATACTGACCACTATAAATCTACTGTACAGCCTACATACCCCATACTGACCACTATAAATCTACTGTACAGCCTACATACTCCATACTGACCACTATAAATCTACTGTACAGCCTACATACTCCATACTGACCACTATAAATCTACTGTACAGCCTACATACTCCTTACTGACCACTATAAATCTACTGTACAGCCTACATATCCCATACTGACCACTATAAATCTACTGTACAGCCTACATATCCCATACTGACCACTATAAATCTACTGTACAGCCTACATATCCCATACTGACCACTATAAATCTACTGTACAGCCTACATACTCCATACTGATCACTATAAATCTACTGTACAGCCTACATATACCATACTGACCACTATAAATCTACTGTACAGCCTACATACCCCATACTGACCACTATAAATCTACTGTACAGCCTACATACCCCATACTGACCACTATAAATCTACTGTACAGCCTACATACCCCATACTGACCACTATAAATCTACTGTACAGCCTACATATCCCATACTGACCACTATAAATCTACTGTCCAGCCTACATATCCCATACTGACCACTATAAATCTACTGTACAGCCTACATACTCCATACTGACCACTATAAATCTACTGTACAGCCTACATACTCCATACTGATCACTATAAATCTACTGTACAGCCTATATATCCCATACTGACCACTATAAATCTACTGTACAGCCTACATACTCCATACTGACCAATATAAATCTACTGTACAGCCTACATACTCCATACTGATCACTATAAATCTACCGTACAGCCTACATATCCCATACTGACCACTATAAATCTACTGTACAGCCTACATACTCCATACTGACCACTATAAATCTACTCTACAGCCTACATACTCCATACTGACCACTATAAATCTACTGTACAGCCTACATACTCCATACTGATCACTATAAATCTACTGTACAGCCTACATACTCCATACTGACCACTATAAATCTACTGTACAGCCTACATATCCCATACTGACCACTATAAATCTACTGTACAGCCTACATACCGCATACTGACCACTATAAATCTACTGTACAGCCTACATACTCCATACTGACCACTATAAATCTACTGTCCAGCCTACATACTCCATACTGACCACTATAAATCTACTGTACAGCCTACATATCCCATACTGACCACTATAAATCTACTGTCCAGCCTACATACCCCATACTGACCGCTATAAATCTACTGTACAGCCTACATATCCCATACTGACCACTATAAATCTACTGTACAGCCTACATACTCCATACTGACCACTATAAATCTACTGTACAGCCTACATACTCCATACTGATCACTATAAATCTACTGTACAGCCTACATACCCCATACTGACCACTATAAATCTACTGTACAGCCTACATACTCCATACTGACCACTATAAATCTACTGTACAGCCTACATACTCCATATTGACCACTATAAATCTACTGTACAGCCTACATACTCCATACTGACCACTATAAATCTACAGTCCAGCCTACATACCCCATACTGACCACTACAAATCTACTGTACAGCCTACATACTCCATACTGATCACTATAAATCTACTGTACAGCCTACATATCCCATACTGACCACTATAAATCTACTGTACAGCCTACATACTCCATACTGATCACTATAAATCTACTGTACAGCCTACATACTCCATACTGATCACTATAAATCTACTGTACAGCCTACATACTCCATACTGACCACTATAAATCTACTGTACAGCCTACATACTCCATACTGACCACTATAAATCTACTGTACAGCCTACATATCCCATACTGACCACTTTAAATCTACTGTCCAGCCTACATATCCCATACTGACCACTATAAATCTACTGTACAGCCTACATACTCCATACTGACCACTATAAATCTACTGTACAGCCTACATATCCCATACTGACCACTTTAAATCTACTGTCCAGCCTACATATCCCATACTGACCACTATAAATCTACTGTACAGCCTACATACTCCATACTGACCACTATAAATCTACTGTCCAGCCTACATACCCCATACTGATCACTATAAATCTACTGTCCAGCCTACATACCCCATACTGACCACTATAAATCTACTGTACAGCCTACATACTCCATACTGATCACTATAAATCTACTGTACAGCCTACATACCCCATACTGACCACTATAAATCTACTGTACAGCCTACATATCCCATACTGACCACTATAAATCCACTGTCCAGCCTACATACCCCATACTGACCACTATAAATCTACTGTACAGCCTACATACTCCACACTGACCACTATAAATCTACTGTACAGCCTACATACCCCATACTGATCACTATAAATCTACTGTACAGCCTACATACTCCATACTGACCACTATTTATCTACTGTACAGCCTACATACCCCATACTGACTACTATAAATCTACTGTACAGCCTACATACTCCATACTGATCACTATAAATCTACTGTACAGCCTACATACCCCATACTGACCACTATAAATCTACTGTACAGCCTACATACTCCATACTGACCACTATAAATCTACTGTACAGCCTACATACTCCATACTGACCACTATAAATCTACTGTACAGCCTACATACTCCATACTGATCACTATAAATCTACTGTACAGCCTACATACCCCATACTGACCACTATAAATCTACTGTACAGCGTACATATCCTATATTGACCACTATAAATCTACTGTACAGCCTACATACTCCATACTGACCACTATAAATCTACTGTACAGCCTACATACTCCATACTGACCACTATAAATCTACTGTACAGCCTACATACTCCATACTGACCACTATAAATCTACTGTACAGCCTACATACTCCATACTGACCCCTATAAATCTACTGTACAGCCTACATACTCCATACTGACCACTATTTATCTACTGTACAGCCTACATACCGCATACTGACCCCTATAAATCTACTGTACAGCCTACATACTCCATACTGACCCCTATAAATCTACTGTACAGCCTACATCCCCCATACTGACCCCTATAAATCTACTGTAAAGCCTACATACTCCATACTGACCACTATAAATCTACTGTACAGCCTACATATCCCATACTGACCACTATAAATCTACTGTCCAGCCTACATACCCCATATTGACCACTATAAATCTACTGTACAGCCTACATATCCCATACTGACCACTATAAACCTACTGTACAGCCTACATACTCCATACTGACCACTATAAATGTACTGTACAGCCTACATACCCCATACTGACCACTATAAATCTACTGTATAACCTACATATTCCATACTGACCACTATAAATCTACTGTCCAGCCTACATATCCCATACTGATCACTATAAATCTACTGTCCAGCCTACATACCCCATACTAACCACTATAAATCTACTGTACAGCCTACATACTCCATACTGACCACTATAAATCTACTGTCCAGCCTACATACTCCATACTGATCACTATAAATCTACTGTACAGCCTACATACTCCATACTGATCACTATAAATCTACTGTACAGCCTACATATTCCATACTGACCATTATTTCTCTACTGTACAGCCTACATATCCCATACTGACCCCTATAAATCTACTGTACAGCCTACATACTCCACACTGACCACTATAAATCTACTGTCCAGCCTACATACTCCATACTGATCACTATAAATCTACTGTACAGCCTACATACTCCATACTGACCACTATAAATCTACTGTACAGCCTACATATTCCATACTGACCACTATTTATCTACTGTCCAGCCTACATACTCCATACTGATCACTATAAATCTACTGTACAGCCTACATACTCCATACTGACCACTATAAATCTACTGTACAGCCTACATATTCCATACTGACCACTATTTATCTACTGTACAGCCTACATACTTCATACTGATCACTATAAATCTACTGTACAGCCTACATACTCCATACTGACCACTATAAATCTACTGTACAGCCTACATATTCCATACTGACCACTATTTATCGACTGTACAGCCTACATACTCCATACTGATCACTATAAATCTACTGTACAGCCTACATACTCCATACTGACCACTATTTATCTACTGTACAGCCTACATACCCCATACTGACCACTATTTATCTACTGTACAGCCTACATATCCCATACTGACCACTATAAATCTACTGTACAGCCTACATACCCCATACTGACCACTATTTATCTACTGTACAGCCTACATACTCCATACTGACCACTATAAATCTACTGTACAGCCTACATATCCCATACTGACCACTTTAAATCTACTGTCCAGCCTACATACCCCATACTGACCACTATAAATCTACTGTACAGCCTACATATCCCATACTGACCACTATAAATCTACTGTCCAGCCTACATATCCCATACTGACCACTATAAATCTACTGTACAGCCTACATATCCCATACTGACCACTATAAATCTACTGTCCAGCCTACATACCCCATACTGACCAGTATAAATCTACTGTCCAGCCTACATACTCCATACTGATCACTATAAATCTACTGTACAGCCTACATACTCCATACTGACCACTATAAATCTATTGTACAGCCTACATACCCCATACTGACCACTATAAATCTACTGTACAGCCTACATACCCCATACTGACCACTATAAATCTACTGTACAGCCTACATATCCCATACTGACCACTATAAATCTACTGTACAACCTACATATCCCATACTGACCACTATAAATCTACTGTACAGCCTACATACCCCATACTGACCACTATAAATCTACTGTACAGCCTACATATCCCATACTGACCACTATAAATCTACTGTACAGCCTACATACCCCATACTGACCACTATAAATCTACTGTACAGCCTACATACCCCATACTGACCACTATAAATCTACTGTACAGCCTACATACCCCATACTGACCACTATAAATCTACTGTACAGCCTACATACTCCATACTGACCACTATAAATCTACTGTACAGCCTACATACTCCATCCTGACCACTATAAATCTACTGTACAGCCTACATACTCCATACTGACCACTATAAATCTACTGTACAGCCTACATACTCCATACTGACCCCTATAAATCTACTGTACAGCCTACATATCCCATACTGACCACTATAAATCTACTGTCCAGCCTACATACCCCATACTGACCACTATAAATCTACTGTACAGCCTACATCCTCCATACTGACCACTATAAATCTACTGTACAGCCTACATATCCCATACTGACCACTATAAATCTACTGTCCAGCCTACATACCCCATACTGACCACTATAAATCTACTGTCCAGCCTACATACCCCAAACTGACCATTATAAATCTACTGTACAGCCTACATACTCCATACTGACCACTATAAATCTACTGTACAGCCTACATACCCCATACTGACCACTATAAATCTACTGTCCAGCCTACATATCCCATACTGACCACTATAAATCTACTGTACAGCCTACATATCCCATACTGACCACTATAAATCTACTGTACAGCCTACATACTCCATACTGATCACTATAAATCTACTGTACAGCCTACATACCCCACACTGATCACTATAAATCTACTGTCCAGCCTACATACCCCATAATGACCACTATAAATCTACTGTACAGCCTACATATCCCATACTGACCACTAGAAATCTACTGTACAGCCTACATTTCCCATACTGACCACTATAAATCTACTGTACAGCCTACATACCCCATACTGATCACTATAAATCTACTGTACAGCCTACATACCCCATACTGACCCCTATAAATCTACTGTACAGCCTACATACTCCATACTGACCACTATAAATCTACTGTACAACCTACATACCCCATACTGATCACTATAAATCTACTGTACAGCCTACATATCCCATACTGACCACTATAAATCTACTGTACAGCCTACATACTCCATACTGACCACTATAAATCTACTGTACAGCCTACATACTCCATACTGATCACTATAAATCTACTGTACAGCCTACATATCCCATACTGACCACTATAAATCTACTGTGCAGCCTACATACTCCATTCTGACCACTATAAATCTACTGTACAGCCTACATACTCCATACTGATCACTATAAATCTACTGTACAGCCTACATATCCCATACTGACCACTATAAATCTACTGTACAGCCTACATACTCCATACTGATCACTATAAATCTACTGTACAGCCTACATACTCCATACTGATCACTATAAATCTACTGTACAGCCTACATATCCCATCCTGACCACTATAAATCTACTGTACAACCTACATACCCCATACTGATCACTATAAATCTACTGTACAGCCTACATACCCCATACTGATCACTATAAATCTACTGTACAGCCTACATATCCCATACTGACCACTATAAATCTACTGTACAACCTACATACCCCATACTGATCACTATAAATCTACTGTACAGCCTACATACCCCATACTGACCACTATAAATCTACTGTACAGCCTACATACCCCATACTGACCACTATAAATCTACTGTACAGCCTACATACCCCATACTGACCACTATAAATCTACTGTACAGCCTACATACTCCATACTGACCACTATAAATCTACTGTACAGCCTACATACCCCATACTGACCACTATAAATCTACTGTACAGCCTACATACCCCATACTGACCACTATAAATCTACTGTACAGCCTACATACTCCATACTGACCACTATAAATCTACTGTACAGCCTACATACCCCATACTGATCACTATAAATCTACTGTACAGCCTACATACCCCATACTGATCACTATAAATCTACTGTACAGCCTACATACTCCATACTGACCACTATAAATCTACTGTACAGCCTACATACCCCATACTGACCACTATAAATCTACCGTACAGCCTACATACCCCATACTGACCACTATAAATCTACTGTACAGCCTACATACTCCATACTGACCACTATAAATCTACTGTCCAGCCTACATACCCCATACTGACCACTATAAATCTACTGTACAGCCTACATACCCCATACTGACCACTATAAATCTACTGTACAGCCTACATACTCCATACTGACCACTATAAATCTACTGTACAGCCTACATACCCCATACTGACCACTATAAATCTACTGTACAGCCTACATACCCCATACTGACTACTATAAATCTACTGTACAGCCTACATACCCCATACTGACCACTATATATCTACTGTACAGCCTACATACTCCATACTGACCACTATAAATCTACTGTCCAGCCTACATACCCCATACTGACCACTATAAATCTACTGTACAGCCTACATATCCCATACTGACCACTATAAATCTACTGTAAAGCCTACATACTCCATACTGATCACTATAAATCTACTGTACAGCCTACATATCCCATACTGACCACTATAAATCTACTGTACAGCCTACATATCCCATACTGACCACTATAAATCTACTGTACAGCCTACATACCCCATACTGATCACTATAAATCTACTGTACAGCCTACATATCCCATACTGACCACTATAAATCTACTGTACAGCCTACATACCCCATACTGATCACTATAAATCTACTGTACAGCCTACATACCCCATACTGAGCACTATAAATCTACTGTACAGCCTACATACCCCATACTGACCACTATAAATCTACTGTACAGCCTACATATCCCATACTGACCACTATAAATCTACTGTAAAGCCTACATACTCCATACTGACCACTATAAATCTACTGTACAGCCTACATACTCCATACTGATCACTATAAATCTACTGTCCAGCCTACATACCCCATACTGACCACTATAAATCTACTGTACAGCCTACATATCCCATACTGACCACTATAAATCTACTGTACAGCCTACATACCCCATACTGACCACTATTAATCTACTGTACAGCCTACATACTCCATACTGACCACTATAAATCTACAGTCCAGCCTACATACCCCATACTGACCACTATAAATCTACTGTACAGCCTACAAACTCCATACTGACCACTATAAATCTACTGTACAGCCTACATACTCCATACTGACCACTATAAATCTACTGTACAGCCTACATATCCCATACTGACCACTATAAATCTACTGTCCAGCCTACATACCCCATACTGACCGCTATAAATCTACTGTACAGCCTACATATCCCATACTGACCACTATAAATCTACTGTACAGCCTACATACTCCATACTGACCACTATAAATCTACTGTACAGCCTACATACCCCATACTGACCACTATAAATCTACTGTACAGCCTACATACTCCATACTGACCACTATAAATCTACTGTACAGCCTACATACCCCATACTGACCACTATAAATCTACTGTACAGCCTACATACCCCATACTGACCACTATAAATCTACTGTACAGCCTACATACTCCATACTGACCACTATAAATCTACTGTACAGCCTACATACCCCATACTGACCACTATAAATCTACTGTACAGCCTACATACTCCATACTGATCACTATAAATCTACTGTACAGCCTACATACCCCATACTGACCACTATAAATCTACTGTACAGCCTATATATCCCATACTGATCACTATAAATCTACTGTACAGCCTATATATCCCATACTGATCACTATAAATCTACTGTACAGCCTACATACCCCATACTGACCACTATAAATCTACTGTACAGCCTACATACTCCATACTGACCCCTATAAATCTACTGTACAGCCTACATACTCCATACTGATAACTATAAATCTACTGTACAGCCTACATATCCCATACTGACCACTATAAATCTACTGTACAGCCTACATATCCCATACTGACCACTATAAATCTACTGTACAGCCTACATACCCCATACTGACCACTATAAATCTACTGTACAGCCTACATACTCCATACTGACCACTATAAATCTACTGTACAGCCTACATACCCCATACTGACCACTATAAATCTACTGTACAGCCTACAAACTCCATCCTGACCACTATAAATCTACTGTACAGCCTACATACTCCATACTGATCACTATAAATCTACTGTACAGCCTACATACTCCATACTGACCACTATAAATCTACTGTACAGCCTACATACTCCATACTGACCACTATAAATCTACTGTACAGCCTACATACTCCATACTGACCACTATAAATCTACTGTACAGCCTACATACTCCATACTGACCACTATAAATCTACTGTACAGCCTACATACTCCATACTGACCACTATAAATCTACTGTACAGCCTACATACTCCATACTGATCACTATAAATCTACTGTACAGCCTACATACTCCATACTGACCACTATAAATCTACTGTCCAGCCTACATACTCCATACTGACCACTATAAATCTACTGTACAGCCTACATACTCCATACTGACCACTATAAATCTACTGTACAGCCTACATACCCCATACTGACCACTATAAATCTACTGTACAGCCTACATACTCCATACTGACCACTATAAATCTACTGTACAGCCTACATACTCCATACTGACCACTATAAATCTACTGTACAGCCTACATACTCCATACTGACCACTATAAATCTACTGTACAGCCTACATACTCCATACTGATCACTATAAATCTACTGTACAGCCTACATACTCCATACTGACCACTATAAATCTACTGTACAGCCTACATACTCCATACTGACCACTATAAATCTACTGTACAGCCTACATACTCCATACTGACCACTATAAATCTACTGTACAGCCTACATACTCCATACTGACCACTATAAATCTACTGTACAGCCTACATACTCCATACTGATCACTATAAATCTACTGTACAGCCTACATACTCCATACTGACCACTATAAATCTACTGTCCAGCCTACATACTCCATACTGACCACTATAAATCTACTGTACAGCCTACATACCCCATACTGACCACTATAAATCTAATGTACAGCCTACATACTCCATACTGACCACTATAAATCTACTGTACAGCCTACATACCCCATACTGATCACTATAAATCTACTGTACAGCCTACATATCCCATACTGACCACTTTAAATCTACTGTCCAGCCTACATACCCCATACTGACCACTATAAATCTACTGTACAGCCTACATACCCCATACTGACCACTATAAATCTACTGTCCAGCCTACATATCCCATACTGACCACTTTAAATCTACTGTCCAGCCTACATACCCCATACTGACCACTATAAATCTACTGTACAGCCTACATACCCCATACTGATCACTATAAATCTACTGTACAGCCTACATACTCCATACTGATTACTATAAATCTACTGTACAGCCTACATACTCCATACTGATCACTATAAATCTACTGTACAGCCTACATATCCCATACTGATCACTATAAATCTACTGTACAGCCTACATACTCCATACTGATCACTATAAATCTACTGTACAGCCTACATACTCCATACTGATCACTATAAATCTACTGTACAGCCTACATACTCCATACTGACCACTATAAATCTACTGTACAGCCTACATACTCCATACTGATCACTATTTATCTACTGTACAGCCTACATATCCCATACTGACCACTATAAATCTACTGTACAGCCTACATACTCCATACTGACCACTATAAATCTACTGTACAGCCTACATATCCCATACTGACCACTATAAATCTACTGTACAGCCTACATACTCCATACTGATCACTATAAATCTACTGTACAGCCTACATACTCCATACTGATCACTATAAATCTACTGTACAGCCTACATACTCCATACTGACCACTATAAATCTACTGTACAGCCTACATACTCCATACTGATCACTATTTATCTACTGTACAGCCTATATATCCCATACTGACCACTATAAATCTACTGTCCAGCCTACATACCCCATACTGATCACTATAAATCTACTGTACAGCCTACATACTCCATACTGATCACTATAAATCTACTGTACAGCCTACATACCCCATACTGACCACTATAAATCTACTGTACAGCCTACATACTCCATACTGATCCCTATAAATCTACTGTACAGCCTACATACCCCATACTGACCACTATAAATCTACTGTACAGCCTACATACTCCATACTGACCACTATAAATCTACTGTACAGCCTACATACTCCATACTGACCACTATAAATCTACTGTACAGCCTACATACTCCATATTGACCACTATAAATCTACTGTACAGCCTACATACTCCATACTGATCACTATAAATCTACTGTACAGCCTACATACTCCATACTGACCGCTATAAATCTACTGTCCAGCCTACATACCCCATACTGACCACTATAAATCTACTGTCCAGCCTACATACCCCATACTGACCACTATAAATCTACTGTACAGCCTACATACTCCATACTGACCACTATAAATCTACTGTCCAGCCTACATACCCCATACTGACCACTATAAATCTACTGTCCAGCCTACATACCCCATACTGACCACTATAAATCTACTGTACAGCCTACATACTCCATACTGACCACTATAAATCTACTGTACAGCCTACATACTCCATACTGATCACTATAAATCTACTGTACAGCCTACATACTCCATACTGACCACTATAAATCTACTGTCCAGCCTACATACTCCATACTGACCACTATAAATCTACTGTACAGCCTACATACCCCATACTGACCACTATAAATCTAATGTACAGCCTACATACTCCATACTGACCACTATAAATCTACTGTACAGCCTACATACCCCATACTGATCACTATAAATCTACTGTACAGCCTACATATCCCATACTGACCACTTTAAATCTACTGTCCAGCCTACATACCCCATACTGACCACTATAAATCTACTGTACAGCCTACATACCCCATACTGACCACTATAAATCTACTGTCCAGCCTACATATCCCATACTGACCACTTTAAATCTACTGTCCAGCCTACATACCCCATACTGACCACTATAAATCTACTGTACAGCCTACATACCCCATACTGATCACTATAAATCTACTGTACAGCCTACATACTCCATACTGATTACTATAAATCTACTGTACAGCCTACATACTCCATACTGATCACTATAAATCTACTGTACAGCCTACATATCCCATACTGATCACTATAAATCTACTGTACAGCCTACATACTCCATACTGATCACTATAAATCTACTGTACAGCCTACATACTCCATACTGATCACTATAAATCTACTGTACAGCCTACATACTCCATACTGACCACTATAAATCTACTGTACAGCCTACATACTCCATACTGATCACTATTTATCTACTGTACAGCCTACATATCCCATACTGACCACTATAAATCTACTGTACAGCCTACATACTCCATACTGACCACTATAAATCTACTGTACAGCCTACATATCCCATACTGACCACTATAAATCTACTGTACAGCCTACATACTCCATACTGATCACTATAAATCTACTGTACAGCCTACATACTCCATACTGATCACTATAAATCTACTGTACAGCCTACATACTCCATACTGACCACTATAAATCTACTGTACAGCCTACATACTCCATACTGATCACTATTTATCTACTGTACAGCCTATATATCCCATACTGACCACTATAAATCTACTGTCCAGCCTACATACCCCATACTGATCACTATAAATCTACTGTACAGCCTACATACTCCATACTGATCACTATAAATCTACTGTACAGCCTACATACCCCATACTGACCACTATAAATCTACTGTACAGCCTACATACTCCATACTGATCCCTATAAATCTACTGTACAGCCTACATACCCCATACTGACCACTATAAATCTACTGTACAGCCTACATACTCCATACTGACCACTATAAATCTACTGTACAGCCTACATACTCCATACTGACCACTATAAATCTACTGTACAGCCTACATACTCCATATTGACCACTATAAATCTACTGTACAGCCTACATACTCCATACTGATCACTATAAATCTACTGTACAGCCTACATACTCCATACTGACCGCTATAAATCTACTGTCCAGCCTACATACCCCATACTGACCACTATAAATCTACTGTCCAGCCTACATACCCCATACTGACCACTATAAATCTACTGTACAGCCTACATACTCCATACTGACCACTATAAATCTACTGTCCAGCCTACATACCCCATACTGACCACTATAAATCTACTGTCCAGCCTACATACCCCATACTGACCACTATAAATCTACTGTACAGCCTACATACTCCATACTGACCACTATAAATCTACTGTACAGCCTACATACTCCATACTGATCACTATAAATCTACTGTACAGCCTACATACTCCATACTGATCACTATTTATCTACTGTACAGCCTACATACTCCATACTGATCACTATAAATCTACTGTACAGCCTACATACTCCATACTGACCGCTATAAATCTACTGTCCAGCCTACATACCCCATACTGACCACTATAAATCTACTGTCCAGCCTACATACCCCATACTGACCACTATAAATCTACTGTACAGCCTACATACTCCATACTGACCACTATAAATCTACTGTACAGCCTACATACTCCATACTGACCACTATAAATCTACTGTACAGCCTACATACTCCATACTGATCACTATAAATCTACTGTACAGCCTACATACTCCATACTGACCGCTATAAATCTACTGTCCAGCCTACATACCCCATACTGACCACTATAAATCTACTGTACAGCCTACATATCCCATACTGACCACTATAAATCTACTGTCCAGCCTACATATCCCATACTGACCACTATAAATCTACTGTACAGCCTACATATCCCATACTGACCACTATAAATCTACTGTCCAGCCTACATACCCCATACTGACCAGTATAAATCTACTGTCCAGCCTACATACTCCATACTGATCACTATAAATCTACTGTACAGCCTACATACTCCATACTGACCACTATAAATCTATTGTACAGCCTACATACCCCATACTGACCACTATAAATCTACTGTACAGCCTACATACCCCATACTGACCACTATAAATCTACTGTACAGCCTACATATCCCATACTGACCACTATAAATCTACTGTACAACCTACATATCCCATACTGACCACTATAAATCTACTGTCCAGCCTACATACCCCATACTGACCACTATAAATCTACTGTACAGCCTACATATCCCATACTGACCACTATAAATCTACTGTACAGCCTACATACCCCATACTGACCACTATAAATCTACTGTACAGCCTACATACCCCATACTGACCACTATAAATCTACTGTACAGCCTACATACTCCATACTGATCACTATAAATCTACTGTACAGCCTACATCTCCCATACTGACCACTAGAAATCTACTGTACAGCCTACATACCCCATACTGACCACTATAAATCTACTGTACAGCCTACATACTCCATCCTGACCACTATAAATCTACTGTACAGCCTACATACTCCATACTGACCCCTATAAATCTACTGTACAGCCTACATATCCCATACTGACCACTATAAATCTACTGTCCAGCCTACATATCCCATACTGACCACTATAAATCTACTGTACAGCCTACATCCTCCATACTGACCACTATAAATCTACTGTACAGCCTACATATCCCATACTGACCACTATAAATCTACTGTCCAGCCTACATACCCCAAACTGACCATTATAAATCTACTGTACAGCCTACATACTCTATACTGATCACTCTAAATCTACTGTCCAGCCTACATACCCCATACTGACCACTATAAATCTACTGTACAGCCTACATATCCCATACTGACCACTATAAATCTACTGTACAGCCTACATATCCCATACTGACCACTATAAATCTACTGTACAGCCTACATACTCCATACTGATCACTATAAATCTACTGTACAGCCTACATACCCCACACTGATCACTATAAATCTACTGTCCAGCCTACATACCCCATAATGACCACTATAAATCTACTGTACAGCCTACATATCCCATACTGACCACTATAAATCTACTGTACAGCCTACATTTCCCATACTGACCACTATAAATCTACTGTACAGCCTACATACTCCATACTGATCACTATAAATCTACTGTACAGCCTACATACCCCATACTGACCCCTATAAATCTACTGTACAGCCTACATACTCCATACTGACCACTATAAATCTACTGTACAACCTACATACCCCATACTGATCACTATAAATCTACTGTACAGCCTACATATCCCATACTGACCACTATAAATCTACTGTACAGCCTACATATCCCATACTGACCACTATAAATCTACTGTCCAGCCTACATACCCCATACTGACCACTATAAATCTACTGTCCAGCCTACATACCCCAAACTGACCATTATAAATCTACTGTACAGCCTACATACTCCATACTGATCACTCTAAATCTACTGTCCAGCCTACATACCCCATACTGACCACTATAAATCTACTGTCCAGCCTACATATCCCATACTGACCACTATAAATCTACTGTACAGCCTACATATCCCATACTGACCACTATAAATCTACTGTACAGCCTACATACTCCATACTGATCACTATAAATCTACTGTACAGCCTACATACCCCACACTGATCACTATAAATCTACTGTCCAGCCTACATACCCCATAATGACCACTATAAATCTACTGTACAGCCTACATATCCCATACTGACCACTAGAAATCTACTGTACAGCCTACATTTCCCATACTGACCACTATAAATCTACTGTACAGCCTACATACTCCATACTGATCACTATAAATCTACTGTACAGCCTACATACCCCATACTGACCCCTATAAATCTACTGTACAGCCTACATACTCCATACTGACAACTATAAATCTACTGTACAGCCTACATACCCCATACTGATCACTATAAATCTACTGTACAGCCTACATATCCCATACTGACCACTATAAATCTACTGTACAGCCTACATATCCCATACTGACCACTATAAATCTACTGTACAACCTACATACCCCATACTGATCACTATAAATCTACTGTACAGCCTACATATCCCATACTGACCACTATAAATCTACTGTACAGCCTACATATCCCATACTGACCACTATAAATCTACTGTACAGCCTACATACCCCATACTGACCACTATAAATCTACTGTACAGCCTACATATCCCATACTGACCACTATAAATCTACTGTACAGCCTACATATCCCATACTGACCACTATAAATCTACTGTACAACCTACATACCCCATACTGATCACTATAAATCTACTGTACAGCCTACATATCCCATACTGACCATTATAAATCTACTGTACAGCCTACATACCCCATACTGACCACTATAAATCTACTGTACAGCCTACATACCCCATACTGACCACTATAAATCTACTGTACAGCCTACATACTCCATATTGACCACTATAAATCTACTGTACAGCCTACATACCCCATACTGATCACTATAAATCTACTGTACAGCCTACATACCCCATACTGATCACTATAAATCTACTGTACAGCCTACATACTCCATACTGACCACTATAAATCTACTGTACAGCCTACATACCCCATACTGACCACTATAAATCTACTGTACAGCCTACATACCCCATACTGACCACTATAATTCTACTGTACAGCCTACATACCCCATACTGACCACTATAAATCTACTGTACAGCCTACATACCCCATACTGACCACTATAAATCTACTGTACAGCCTACATACTCCATACTGACCACTATAAATCTACTGTACAGCCTACATACCCCATACTGACCACTATAAATCTACTGTACAGCCTACATACCCCATACTGACCACTATAAATCTACTGTACAGCCTACATACTCCATACTGACCACTATAAATCTACTGTACAGCCTACATACCCCATACTGACCACTATAAATCTACTGTACAGCCTACATACCCCATACTGACTACTATAAATCTACTGTACAGCCTACATACCCCATACTGACCACTATATATCTACTGTACAGCCTACATACTCCATACTGACCACTATAAATCTACTGTCCAGCCTACATACCCCATACTGACCACTATAAATCTACTGTACAGCCTACATATCCCATACTGACCACTATAAATCTACTGTACAGCCTACATACTCCATACTGATCACTATAAATCTACTGTACAGCCTACATATCCCATACTGACCACTATAAATCTACTGTACAGCCTACATACCCCATACTGATCACTATAAATCTACTGTACAGCCTACATATCCCATACTGACCACTATAAATCTACTGTACAGCCTACATACCCCATACTGATCACTATAAATCTACTGTACAGCCTACATACCCCATACTGAGCACTATAAATCTACTGTACAGCCTACATACCCCATACTGACCAC